>NC_056742.1:417731058-417831058 GCF_019279795.1 Protopterus annectens
AGCAGTGGGTGTTTAACAATTGTTAGGATCAGGTCCTGCACTACAGAGATGTTTAACTGGTTTGTTTTGTTCATGATATTAGAGTATAATCACCACGTTCCATGCACTACAAAAATATTTTACACAAGGCGAGCCACTTAGTTTCTTGTGGTGATCTACATGCATGCATGGGGTTAGTTAAGTGATTTGTTTGTTAGACACATTCTGTACAGAAATTCTGCATATGAAAAAGTTCATGTATAAACAGGAAAAGCATTTATAATTCTGTGTGTACCTTAACCAAAGTGTGTCATGATTTACCTGTCAATATTCACCATTACTATTTTAAGCAAGGAGGACAACAGAAAATCTGTGACTCACCACTCAAATAATAAGTGGATATGTAATGAAAGATTAGTTATATACAAATAATTATTTTTAATAAAACGAATGAAGTACTCAGAAAAACAGTACCAACAGTCCCAGGGAAAAAAGCTCCGTGGCTAGTAAAAAATGAGTTAACAGAGTATTTAAAAGTGCAAGCCAAGGAGCTATATGAAGTATAACTAAAAACGAGCAACTTTTATTAACATAGGTGAGTGCTCACCTATGTTAATAAAAGTTGCTCGTTTTTAGTTATACTTCGTATTTTAGATTTATTTCGCACTACTTGAATCCTGTGGATTATCTGTTTGTGATTTTGGTGCTGTGATAGCTCCTTGGCTTGCACTTTTAATTATTTTTAATAGATTATTTTTGTTGATTTTCCAACAACAGTAACATAACTACAATTTCACACTTGGCACATGAGCATTAAAATTAGCAGAGAACATTGGTTAAAAAATGAAACAACTACAACAGTTATATATTTTCTCATCATGTATATACTTATTATAGAAATGTGTACCTTTTCAAAAACTGTTTTGATGAAGCAAAAAATATATAAACATATTTACATAAAAAAAGATTTTAGGGGTTCCTATTAAATCAGTGAACGCTGTTTAATCAACCCTTTTTATTCGAAATGGTGAAATCCCGAAAGCAAGGAACAGCGATTTTTTTCCCAGGGAAAAAGATCATTGGGCCATTTCTGGGACTTTGCCATTTCCTCCACTGAGGTGCGATCTCGGATTTAGTATATTTAAGTAGGGGGAGTGGGGGGCAAAGCCCCCCACTTTAGTTTGTGTTTGGCTTTTTTTTTTTCCTATGGAGCAGCAATTGTTTTCCCTGGGAAAAAAAAATCGCTGTTCCATGAGTCTCCAGTTTTACATTTTTCATCTCCCATCAAATATTCAGTTGACCTTATAGTTCCCAGTTTTATTCAGATTCCAATTAAATTGAGCCACAACATTCCATCTTTTTGACTTTTTCTCCAAAACACTCATTTTATAATAATGTTCTTTCAGTCTTGTCAGCTTTAGATATTCGATGTGTAAACTTCCCTATCCAATAGTGTGTGCTGTTCTCCGTTCCCTCATTAGTACTGTTTTTGTAACAAATGCTAACATTAATCTTGAAATAAGCTCTTCCTTTACCCATTTTAGTTCCTCGCTTTCTATTCCCAGCTCAAGACCTTCCCTTGTCTATGTTAAGGGCATATGAAGAACGTCTTTCCATCCCTTCATCACTTGCTGCCATCTCTGTTTCACCCTCTGACATTCCTAGAACATATGTGTTTTTCCTGCCTCATTTGCTCCACACATCTAACATGTTATTCTCACATCATCCCCTCAGTCCTTATTTAGTTTGGCATGTTATACCAAAAGTGTAATATTCTCACCTGTGGGTCTCATATGCATTGCCATTTTCTGAGGAGATGGCCATTTCCCAAACTGGAATCCGTTCTTCCAAGTAATTATTTTGTATGTAAGCCTAGCACATGATAAAATGGAGTTAGTATGTATATGTGCTAAGCACTATCTCCAGGAGCAGGGAATACATGTTCTGCTCATTCACAGCGCAATGCATCCTGATCAGCTATACAAATGAATAAAAGGAAATGGATTTTGATTCCATTACAAACGACAGGTAATGAATGGTTGTGGTTATACATACATCAGAAAGTAGAATATAGACCACATTTTTAGTTCTGCTTTTCTTTGCTGCAAGGTGAAAGGGAAGTGATTGGTTTGGTTTCAGTTCCTTTGAAAGATGTGATGCTGGGGGAGGATGGAGTTAAATCTATAGCATCAAACCTACAGAACCAAATGACACACACATTACAGGTAATTTTTGACTGATCCTTTCACATGACAAACATTACAAAACAGTTCATATTGTAGCATGAAATGATCAGGGCCTTTGTTTTGTGAAAGCTGCCAGTGCCTCATACCAAGCAACTGTCTATCAAAACTGTGTCACCTGGTCTTTTTGATTTACCATTTGCAACAATGTATCTAATGACATGTAAGTGTACTCTCGCCACCCTGGGTCTATCTCTTATTGCTTTTAGAGAGGGCACATAAGTATTCCTAGACAAACATTCAGTCTTAAACCAAATTAAGATGCAAAAAAAAAAAAAAAAACTAGAACATCAGCTGGCATCTTTAGCCAAAGTGGTTGCAAAATATTTAAAATTATTGTGAATATGGAGTAACAGTTGTGGATACATGATACAAGCATGCATTCCCATGTTCATGAAACTGACACCACTCTGTTAGCCTAAGAATGCACCACTGATTGCTGATATGGAAAATTAGGGCCCATGTTGAAGACAGTGTGCAAAAAGAAAGAGAGTGTGAGAAGTGCATGTGATTTATAACACAAAAGTGGGCTAGCTTTAGATAGGGCCGAAAAACAGAGCAATATTCAGCTTATACAGGGGATGTGTAGTAATTTAGCTTGAACAACAGTGACCTCTTGTGGTCAAATGTACAAATGTTAGATATAAAACAAGCAATACAAACAAAATTGAATGAAAAACATGGCATGAATGCTCACTTTTCCAGCTCTGAGGTCCCTGAACTAATGAACTTGCTGGAGAAGACTGCCAAGATATTATGATAATCACGGAAACACAACACAGAGAACCATAGCAGGGCTGATAGCATACATATAGTCAGCAGCAAGGACAGTGAAACAAATAAAAGTAATGGAACTAGTGTATAGGGGAATGAGGAAGTGAAAGAACCACCACAGATAAACACTACTAAGTGCAAACCAGTTTCTGGGGATGAACTACAGAGTAGCTATGATCAAATTCACTGTTTATCAGGAGGAGTCATTGTAAGCTGTAAATAAGAGTACAAATATGTATATTCCAGATATGAATAGTCAATGTGTATGGCTTATGTGACTATCTTTTATATAGGGACATGTGCCAATGGTATGTGTGTTACAGATACATATTTAGTGAGGGATATGACCATGCATGTTGGTAATGAGCAATTTAGATGGCATGTGGAAATGGTGATGTTTGTAGTACCCAGGATTGTCTCTCTAACCCTTAGACTGACTGGAGCAGTGAATTAGTAAAAAGACGGCAATGCCCACCATAAGCATTTGTAGGAGCGTACAGTGTAGAATTACCATGTACGATAATTTTAATGCTCTAGTCCAGTGTCTATAAGTCCCGTGTTATCACTGTGTTTGTCACTAGAGTCAATGTCAAACCTTCTAATCAATCCCAGCAAAAATGTGAGATACTAAGGAGGTCACTAAATATATAAAAAAATGCTAGATGATATTTTCTACAATTACTCATGTCAACCATCAAGGCTTTCCCAACTGCACATGGGCCAATTTAGTAGTGGGGATCCCCTCCAGACCCACAAAGTTGAGAGCCATCCAAGGGTGTTATCGTTTAGGCAGCCATAAGAGCTGCTTTTGTCCTCATCAGCATCCTAGCAATGAGGACATTTTTACTTTATTATTTTGATTTCTGCTCTGGATGAGGGGGTGAGATCCATATCACAATGCAAATCAAAGTATCTTCTCCTGTGCCACTGCACACCCCCATGTATTTGCTCATTGCTGTCCACTGCCCATCGATGTCTTGGTGATCTACATGTATGCCTTCAAATTATATGCCCACCCCTTCTTTTGATTGGTTGCTGCAATGTCAACCAACTCTGTAAACTTTCCTCCAGGATGGGCATACCCATCACCCCTGCCAGCTCCATCAATCCCCCAAGTTGCTAATGGAATTCAGATCACCTGGGCCTTTCATCAGGGATGTCTCTCCTCTACATAAACAAGCTAACTTTACAGATCTCAGATTAATTTCCAAGTAGCTGTCTCCTTCAGATCAGAGAGTAAGTAGGAAATGTGACTACAATAGAGCAGTGTTGTGGTGTTATATTTCTTTTATGAGTAGGCTACCAGCCAGCCAAGCAGCTGGGGTGATGTAGGGCATGGAAGAACAAGGAGAAAGTGGTGGAAATGGAACTGAAGCTGGGGTCTGCATGCTTATAAGAAAATATGTATTACATCAGTAGGAAACATATCAGTAATTAGGATTATAGTGATATGATAAAGAAACAAGAGACAAAAAAGCAACTACTCAGATAAACAACAATAAAAAAAAAACCTGCAACTTATTTCAGGGGTGAAATTATGCTCAATATTCATATATTTACTTTACTAACAGTGCATTCCTCTGCCTCATTTAGCTTGTTACTTATAGAAAGGTACATTTTATCCTCATCTTCCCTACTTTACAGCATTTGATATTCCTACAATCAGAGTAAAAGATAATTTGTAAAAGTTAAAAGGAAAACTTTAACTGCTTCTAAAACAATGTGCAGTCTTACACATTCACACACACCCTCACATACAGACACACAAATACAGATACACAGAAATATGTAGTATTTAATGTGATACAGCAATGAGGAATTTGAGGTTTAATTGAAAATGTCTTATTTTCCAGGCCAGCAGGGAATAAAATGCAGTGGCCACACACAAAATCCAATAGAACACTAAACCAAATACTGTAGAAATATGAGTTAGAACTAATTTATGGAAATAATTCATAATTCAGCCTTTATTTGGTTTGCATAATGTCTAGAATTGTATGTTACAGGCTTAGGCCTAAAATGAAACTGTTATAAAGCTCTAAATGAATGCCAAAAATTGCTTGAGAAAAACAGAAGAGTTTCCAGACTTCTATCCATACAGTTTTGCAAAATAAATATGATATTAATTATTAGCATTTCAGAAATATGTAAAATTACTTGAAATATTTGTAGACTTGGGAAGAATAAATGTGTGCCTTTTAGCCATACATTTTGAGATCCTGCAGAGCAAATGGCCTGTATCTGTATTGCTTCTTGTTTTTTTACTGTAGTTACTTTTAATTCTGCAATCAATTTATGGACATATTCAGTGAATTAGACAGCGTTACACTAGAAAGAAATAGCAGTTAATGTCTATGAGTTTGCCTGCAGGACTCATCCTAGTTTTTCTCTGGTTAAATGGCATATTTCAAGGTTGAAATGGTACAGTGCAGCATCTGACATATGAACTAAAACTGAAGACCTTTCATGTAAGGATAGCATTGTCAAGAGTCCCTCCTTAGCTGTTTGGGGATGGTTTCTTACATAAAAGGTTGCATGCTTTCTGAGGTTAACAGAGAGCTCTATATAGAGAAGGTCAGGGTGGGCAGAGCTAGCTTAACAAAGAAAAGTTTACTAATCCCGTTTAAAATAAGACAACTTTTCTTCTGAATTGAATAGACATATTGTATCACATAACATACATTAGTAACAAAATGCTGTAGGTACTGACCTATTCAGAGAGACACTGTGTTCTGTTTGTATAATATTCCAAATATGGTAAAAGGTATTTGTTTAAATATCTGAATAATCAAATGATGTTGAATTACTTGTTTAAGTTGTGAAGTAAGACAGTTGGGTCGACCAGATCAAATACAGAATCATGTTACATACAGCAATACATAATACAGCACACGATAACTACAGCATAGCAAGGAGGAATAATAAAGTCTAAACAAAGGTTTAAACCAGATGACAGTATCAAGTGAAGCAAATAAAGATAACAGCTGTAGCATAAGTGGTGAGAAAATGCAGCATATTGTCTGAGAAGGCCTGGTAGTCTACGTAGACCAAGGATGCCAAAACAGTGCTATATGGTAAATGAAACTAGGTTATATTATTCTAGTCATATGCTATTAAAGCTAAAATATGCAATATTCTGATGTCAGGCAGTAAATGAGGTCATACTGCAATGCACATTTAACTACCTTAAGACGATTAAAGCAGAGCAGGATTTAAAATACGGACTATCTCATAGGCACACGAGGTGCAGAAGATCTATGACAGACTATGTAACCTTAATGAAGTGATTATGGGATAGTAGCTTGAGCTGCGAGAAATCCAGTTCATGTTGGTGCTAAGAAGAGATTGATACTACATGGATATGATATGATGCATGAACAACTTCTGTAATCGAGTTTAGTACTAATTCTTGGGACAGTGTCTTAGGATATTCAGATGTCATCAGTTCAGTCATCAGTGGCATATTACAATGAAATAAAGTAATCCCTAAAGTCCATGTAAAAGTGTCAGATAGAAGCCTAGATCAAAAAAATGGCTGCATTAATAAAGCAGTCAGCCAGATCAAACTATATCACTCAGCTTTCTAAGGTAAAATGCAACATGAATGCAAGCGCATTCTCTAAAATAATAGTTCTGGAACTATTTTGGATAGCTGCGTACAGCATCAATTTACGAATACCATGGATATTCAAGGTCCCTTCTAAATATTAGAAAAACACTACAAAAGCAAGATTGCCAGACTTTAAAGAACTTTTTTCTGCTGAGATAGAATAGATGTATAGTTTAATCTTCTAGCATGAAGAAAAATATTTTTGTATTCCAGAACTTTCTGTTAGAGTTGTACATTATGAAAATTCTGAAATAAACTATGAATGTAAATATTTTAAAAACTATAGCAGAAAGTTTATTACTTAAGCAATAATTTACATCTGGGTGTGGGTATATCAGGATTTACCCACACTTGGTGTGGTTTGATCACAAGGACAAAACTTCTTACTTTTCTTAAATAATGTCTTTGAGCAATGGCAGTGTAGTGTTCCTCTGTATTTTTTCTTGTTTACAGATGTACTGCGCATGTGTGTATGGGGCTTATAGTCCCACACTTGCACAGTACATCAGTACAGTGCAGGAGAAGCAACAGAGAACAGAGAACCTCCATTGCTGTTTTTGTATTTTTTTTTTAGATTTTTTCTGAGGGACAGTACAGAAATACATGTAAAATCAGGTATGTTTCTGATTGTTTAGTTTTTTGCAGAACATGGTTGATTTTTATTGTAATTTGCTCTGTCCCACACCATGTACTAATAGAAAGTCTGGCCGCTCAATGGTATTTCAGCAGCTGGACTTTTTTCTAGTGGTATATGCCCAATTTACAATGGGCATGCTAGTCGGGCTGTCCAATCAGCTTACTCACTTTTGAATAGTAGTGAGCAATCATTTTGTAATTGGTTATTTCTTTGGCAATAAATTGTTACCCTGTAGATAAAAGGATAGCTGAGCTCTTTCTTATTCAAATGCTAGAGGTGTCAGGCTGATCAGGGAAATGAACGCACTTATGTCAGTGCTAAAGATGCTGCTTGTCATTTCAAAGTAGCAGGAAATCTCAGACTATTGCCTTGTCTTTTAGCAGGGCAAGTAAGCACCACATAATATACATCTGCACAGCTCTTCAGTCAGAGTCCAACTACTCAATGAAAAATGTCAACAGTCTCAAGCTGCACCAATCACAGAGCTCTGCATAATGAAGATAATGTATAATTCATGAGGATACTTCCCCAAAAAAGAGTCACGCTAAATACTACTATCAGCATATACATAAACAATATATCATCGTATACTCAGACATCCTCACTTATTTTTCTTATAATTTCAGTGTGTTTCAACATGAGCAAGGAGTCCCAGGCCATATAGCAAGTTTTCTACAAACTTTATATTCCAACATGTTATTTGTTCATTATCAAGTGATCCCTGCAAGTCTCAGTGGAGCTGCCACTCTATCAGATCATCTGTTTTACACTTTCATGTTAGCTTTTAGCCATAAGTGATCACATTTACAAAAATAAATATCTGAGTGCAGCCGGTAGTGACACCCATATTTATGTTGACAATATCAGTCTCTTTACATCTGTTTTTATGTGACTCAAATATGAGAACAATGGAAGTTTAAACATTCAATAAATTTAGTTTTGAAAGCAATTTATACTATTACCTCTACAGGCACAAGCATACAGTGAAAATGCAGATTGGGTTACATAATTCAAAGGATACAAAAAGGTAACAATATCAAACTTTTCAAAACTGTTTTTGTATTTACCCACAGAGTTTGAGACTTTAATCTGAAGTCTGGGTAAAGTATGCTCTTGCATTTTAGCACTTTCTGCTATTAGACTTGCAAATTAAGCTTACATTTGCAGTCATTTCTCCATGCAAATATTTCTAAACCTGCTGCAATTAGCCATATCAAATATCTAATTATTTATGTGAAATTCTCAGCACAGACGAAAACTGTTTTTTGAAAGAAGTGGCGTTATTTTTGTACTGTGGTCCCAATAAGCACATTGTGAAAGCTTACATTTTTTTTCGGTATCTCAAAAGCACAAAACTTTCAAAGGGGAACAATGATGCACTGTTTATTCATGTTTGGAGAAAAAGAATATCTTATATCTCAACAATTTCTGCTTTTAGAAACATATGTTAGAGCACAAGTGTGCCATAAGATACATTTGTAAATATTTCCAAAAGCACTTCAGACAACCAGTTTAAAAATGCATAAATCTGTTGCTTATGTCATACATAATATCATACAATAAATTGTCATTAATATTCAAAAGTATCTGTGTTGATTAGGTAGCTCAGTCAGCATGCCCACTGTAAATCAAGTATATATCAACAGAAAAAAGTCCGGCCGTAAAAGCATTATTAAACGGGTAGACATTTTTGGGGGATATTTTGCTTAACTCCCTCCTACCATGTTTTATGAGAGACAAGGCAAACATATAAGAAAAATCAGTGATAGTCTTTCAAAGCTCTACATAGTTGAGAGGTATGATTACTGGCAGTACTATAATCATGCATGTCAGCAGTGTAGAGATTTGCATAATATTTCCCATTTTTCCTCTTATTTCTGTCTTGTCTCTTGTAAAACTTTTATAAAATTTCATGCTTAAAAAAAGCACAGAGACAGCTGGACAAATGACAAAGAGAGATCCCTCTTCAATCCTGCTTCAGTATTACACTAATGCACTGTGCAAGTGTGCCATTGTAAGTGCCATACACATGTACACTACATTATTTTTGGCTGTGGATGCTGGAAGAACACTAAGTCCCATTGTACAATCATGTTATTTAAGAAAGGTAAGCAATTTCTTTCTCTAAGAATATTATTGTATAACAGCAGTAGATCATTCCATTTTTGGGCATATCAGGATAATATTATTGTATAACAGCAATAGATCATTCCATTTTTGGGTATATCAGGATTTACCCATGGCTGGCTTTGTTTAACCATCAACCATGTGTAAATCTTGATATACTAACACACACTGTCATGGATTATTGCGAAATGATCGCATTGCAAATGGCAATGCAAATCTCAATGCAGAAAAAAATCAGTTTTGAAAGCAATTTGCAATATATTGTGCAATGGTCAAGTTAAACATAATGGGAAAATGTAATTGTTCTTGTAAATTTCCAAAAACTACAAAGGCAAGACTACAAAATTGTGAAGCGGTACTTTTCAGTGCTGTGCAAACAATGCATAGTTTAATCTTCAAGCTTCAGAGAGATAGTTCCTGTATTTAATGACATTTTGCTGTTTAATTTCTCCATGTCTTTTGGGTTTCCAGTACTATGATGGGAATAGACCCCATTCCTAAGTCAAAATATGATTAAAGTTCATGAAATTAGTATGTTTCAATCTTTGATGTTTGCCAAACGTGCTCTTTGCAGCACCCACAATTTTCCCAGAATTGACTCCTTCTGTAATTTTCATGGAGTTACATGTATCAGTAGCATATCTAAATATGAATGTAAATTCTTTTTTATACACCCCACTGCTCCTACTACTATTTGAACTGTCTGGGTATTCTTCTTCAACATTGCCCTCATTTCTGCCTGCAAATCCTGGTATTTTATGACTTTGTGTCTCTCTCTGCACGTAAGACACTGTAGTCACCAGGTGTAGCAATTTCATTGATCAATGCTACTTTTGTCCTCTTTACATGGAGTACTATATCTGGTTTTCTTGCATATGTTTTTCAAACTGTTGGTAATGGCTAATCCCTTGTTTTATAAACTTCATCATTCTCTATAATACTTTGTGGCTCATGTTTTCAGTGCTTCTCAGGTACTTCAATATTGTAATGCTTGCACAATCCCGAATGTAACAGTCTTGCCACATTACTATATCTTTCAGTATATAGGCTCTCTGCCATTAGTGTATCACACCCAGCAACAAGATGTGTGACTGTTTCCAGTTCTGTTTTACAAAATCTGCATTTGTCTGTTTCTTTCACATGTTCAATGGACTTTGTAAACCAATGTTTATGTAATCCACTGTCCTGGGCCACCAATATTTACCCTCCATCTGTAAGTTTAAATTCAGAGTCAGGGTGTTCATATGGTCATCCGGGTTTAGGCTTGTCCGACTGGGGGACTGGGACTGCCCTGTACCCGTTTGAAAGTCAGAATTAGCACAGGGGTCCAGGGAAATAAATAGTGTGGGAAGAAATAGCCAGGGAATTGTTAAGGCTAGGCTTGTATAGGCCCTAGGGCTGATAGCCTAGTACCAGCCTATGAACCCATGAACCTATTCACCTCTCCTTAACCATTCCTGCATCAGATCCTGATCGACATGATGTTGTTCCAGTAGTTTTCTGTACTTGCAACTATATTTATGCCTTTTCCACATTTCTTGCCTTCTCATCTTATATTCTTTCTTTTGTTTGTTGGCACATTCAGTTGCTGCCAGATTTTGTTTACTTCTAGTTTGATTT
Organism: Protopterus annectens; assembly: GCF_019279795.1. Classification (NCBI taxonomy): domain Eukaryota; kingdom Metazoa; phylum Chordata; order Ceratodontiformes; family Protopteridae; genus Protopterus; species Protopterus annectens. The sequence continues at coordinate 417,742,049 of NC_056742.1, forward strand.
TCTCCCTTGTCACTGATGTGCTTCTGATAAACATTATACTGTTAAGAGTTTTCTAAATACACCTGAAAGTTTATCCTCTATGCCTTTCCACCTTTTCAAATTCCAGAAGACATCTACATCATACTGTTCACATCTGTTGTCTATGTCAAATTAAACATAATAATAATAATAATAATAATAATAATAATAATAATACTAGATATTTTAATGTGGAAGTATGCACGATTTGAAAAAGCTTTACATGTTATTCTTGACGTCATGCACTGTGAAAAGTCAAATTTGATTCTGGTTATCTCAAAAATATGGAAAAAAAAAGAAAAACATGTCATTCTGCACAAAGATGTGTTTCTACAAGAGTGGACCAGAAATAGAGTTTAATCTTCAGTTCTGAATGAAAGAAAATGCTTAGTTATATTTTCAGCCAGCCACATGTAAATGTTTTAAAATCCATTGTAGACAGTCAGAGCAAGGTGTTCAGATTAGAGTTCTGAGTAAGGTGGAATGTAACAGTAATAATAACAATTGTAATGTAACTTCTGTTGTTGAGGAATACCCCTGTACTACATATGTGTCCTATGAAGCATGATTACGAAACAGATTTGCTTCTGAATATCTCAAAAAGGACAAAAAAAAAGAAAGATATATTCTGCAAAACTGTATTTTTATACATAGTCCTCTTTAAATACATATGCTATGAACAAAGGCAGTTGCATAAGGTTTTACCATAATACTAGATCTGCAAGATGATATCACTACAAGAGAAAATCATAACACTTAGGTTAAATTACTTACTTTTAGTACTTCACTGGCCACCTAGGTGCCTAATACCTTTCTCATACTCACATACATATAGTAAAATTGATGCCAGATAACTCACACAACCTTTATCTCTGCATGTATTGGCTATGTACTGCTTGCACCAGACAGAGTGAGCCCTGAACTAAAACTGTGTCAACTGCTGCTAGAGTGTATTCGTTAATAATATTATGGTGTATCCTTGTATTTCTTAACTTACAGTAATCAATTAATATTGTTGGATTTCTACAGAAGCTACATTAACATGCAACAGAAGAGCAATGATTTTACTTAAATATTCCCATTAGGAAGTCTTAGGCCTCACGCGTCAAAGAGTCACACAGTCATCCCTCTCAGATGTACTGATGATCAGTGCATGCCTTCAGTTTAGCACCATACTTTTGTACTGCTAAATCATTAAAGACAGAGGTTAGAAGGTAATGATACACATTGCAGTTTCTGACTTCACAACACTTCCCAAGATCAAACAGACAGGATGCAGATCAAGGAGAGTAACAAGAGCATCATATCCTTGTTTGTGACATAGCAGTAACTCACCTTTGCTCCTTACCAAAAGAACAGGCTATGTTTGCTTGTGACATAAGTGTAATTGAGCTTTGTTTTCCCGCAAAAGAGCAGTGTACCCTTGTTTGTGCCATAACAGTAACTCACCTATGTTACCCCCAAAAGAACAGTATATGGTTGTGTGTGCCATCCAGCCTGGTCTTCAGTTGTTGGCAACTGTATATCATATTACTTACCCAGTTAATATCCTCACACAATTTAAGGCCAAAGATATTGAATGGCTTATACACTGCATGCCTCACACTACTGGTCAGCTAAGTGATTAATTACCAAGAAACACAGAAATGTAATACACAACCGTATATTTGCAAGCATAATAATAACAGGTTGTATGCTCAGTAAGTGTACTATGTCCAAATATAATAATGAAAATTAAATGTACAAATAACAACTGATGGTTTGATAGCAGTGTACATTCTGTTGCAGTTTCTTGTGTGAAGAATGACTTCAGTCCTTTGCTGCAAAGCCATTTCTGTGACAAAGAGGAATAAGGTATTCATCCTATTTTCTGAAGATGCATTGGTGTGAGTTCAAATCCCAAGCTATGTAGACATTTCTCGTGTGCACTATCATGTTCTACTGTGTATGTCATACAGTGGTTTTCCTCATTTCATATATTTCTCCTTTTTTCAGTTTCTTATTCCTACTACTTTTACCAGACAACAAATACATTACAGGTTTGGCTGTACTCATTTGGTTTGCAAAAAGTGCCACATTGCAGAAACAGGACAAACCAGACCACCTGGGAAGCAGACACAGATATATTCAATTAATGCTTTTGGGCATCACAAAATATGGGCCTGGAGTACAGATGGAACTGTCAGATATTTGCAATGCACACTGCTTACCTATGCGCAAATAGGTATATCTTGCATGTGTGTACACCTTGCTCACCATTGTGCAAACCAGCTGCTCTCTGCTCACTGAGCTATGAGACTGTATATATCATGCTTCATTATTGGCATTTATTCTCCATTTAATTTGTGACATAAAACTACATGTGGAAACATTACATACCAAAGGCACAATCTAACTATACATCATATATTTATAATACATTTATGTGTCCCCCCTTCACACTACTAAGCACTACAATACTGGGGCCTCGGCACTTTTTCCACACATATATCAAACACACTGCAAAGTGCAATATCTAATATTGTGTGCTGTATCATGGACAGGGCCAATTGGTGGTGCTCACAACTATGCTCAATAAGGGTACTTGTGTTCCTACACAGCTAGGCTTCTAAAAAGTCTAGTGCTATTAGTGCTATTAGGCTACTAGCCTCATATAATGTTATGAAGCTATGTGCCTAGGCAGTCCTCCCAAGCTGTTGTGCACCACATGGCCTGCTGATGTCATCTACTATAAGTGCATCTGCACTTTTGAATAAATCCCACTTGTGTCATTGTGCATGCATTTAGTACTGTGTTTTGTAGTCTGTCCACTTAGACAGGTAGGGGTTCAGTTATCACTGCAGTCGACTGTATGTGTGTGTGTGTGTGTGTGTGTGTGTGTGTGTGTGTGTGTGTGTGTGTGTGTGTGTGTGTGTGTGTGTGTGTGTGTGTGTGTGTGTGTGACTAGTCAGCAGAGTAGACATGGTATCCTACAGTTAATTCTCCAAGTGGATGGATTGCCAGTATTTTGATACTTGCACAAGCCTACACATCCATTTCATGCAGGTCTCCCAGTTTATTGTCTCCTACATGGCCTGCTGATGTCATCTACTATAAGTTCACCTGCACTCTTGTAAAAGTCAGACTTGTGCCATGGTGCTTGCATTAAGTACTGTGTTCAGCAGACTTTGCACCTAGATAGGTAGGAGGTCTATTCTCACTCCAGTCAAGTGTGTGTGTGTGTGTGTGTGTGTGTGTGTGTGTGTGTGTGTGTGTGTGTGTGTGTGTGTGTGTGTGTGTGAATGTATGTTAGCTGTTGCTTGACATTACCCAGGAGCCTTTTACACCAGCATGTAGGATACCTATTCTGTCTTTAACAGACACTGCTGGTGTCCTCAGCTATAAACTGTTGCCTGACACACTCCAAGCCAGACTTAAGCTGTGTTATGTAGTCTCTATAGTTATATAGGTAGGGGTTCTATTCTCACTGTAGCAAACTGTGTGCGTCTGCTGCTTGATATTACCGAGAGCCTTTTACACTAGCATGTGGGATACTTATTCTGGCCTCAACAGACTCTGCTGATGTCATCAGCTATATGATAATTTTGGATCTGCAATAATCCCAACAAGCCATGGTCAGACAGTGGGCTGGAGGCCAGGCAGATTTGACCTCATCCTATATCACACAGATTACAGACATGGTTTTTAATCTAGCCACATACATCATAGTATGGTTCATAGCGTCTGTGTTACGTTGATGAGAAAGGCCTGTGGTCTGTCAAGCTTCTACATGTGTCTGGTGAGGATAATGCAAAAGCGATCATTATACTGTTTTACTCTTTCAATCAGATCAGATTTCATTACAGTGCTGTCATATAATCCTAACATATGCATATGATGGCATGACTTATGATATGCACCATATGTTTGTACTGGAAAATCCTTAAAGAGAGAAATTAGAAATGTATGCAGTTTCTTACTTCACAACCTTCACAGGTGAAATCAGTATAAGGTTGTGATATTTTGATGCTATAGCCTATTGAACTTTTCAAGGAGAATATAAGTTCAAGGTACAATAACCACTTCAACAACACAAATGCAGATATACTAAGTGATAAGTTACCTATGCACTGTGAGCATCAGACAGAAGGTGTTTGTATCCTTCAATCCAAAAGATAGAAAACTGGGATATGGCACAGCTATCATCACTTGCAGATTATGTTGTTGGGGGTCGGTAGGGGCCAGGAACCCTAGGCTGACACACACAGTCAGTGAATGTACATGAGTAAGAAAGAGAAGAATGCAGACATATGTATAAAACAACAAATGGCCAGTGAGACTAAATGATAACTGTGGTGTGCATCTGTAGGGGTTCTCAAGGTGAAACAGTTGTGTGAGTGTGTGCATGACCACAGCCATGCTCTGTGCTCACTCTATGTCTTGGTCTGTCAAACAGGTGTGATCCATGCATGGTAGAGGTGACAGTTCATTGTTGGCATCTCTGACCAGGAGAACTGGCTCTGACAGGAGTTGTACTGGCATGGTGACATCCATGACCACAGTCAGATGCAGTGCTGCTACCTGAATGTAACTGATGTCTGCTGGACCAGTTCTCTTCACAGGGACACCCACAACCACATCCCCCATGGCCTGCTATGTCTGTGTGTGGACAACACACTCACTGATGGAAAACTGGAAGAGCTGACACTATGTGAGAGTGATGAGACACAGCCACATTGGCTGACAGCAGGTGATGTGGCTGACTACACCATCAAGGACGTTGTTCCCCTCCAGCAGACATTCCATCACAGACACTACCTGTTCCATAACAGACAGCCCTCAGCCCATCACAGACACCCCTTTTACCACATCTCATCCGATGCTATGAATGGGAAACACAGTGGAGCCAGTCACTCATGGCAGACTGTGCCACAGTACTCTTAGACATGTACTGTGTAACCCATTTTATATCATTGTCCTTAAATGTTGTGAGGATATGAATTGAAAATCATATAATATGCAGCTGTCAAGAAATGAAGGCCAGCTTGGATGTTAAAAGACATAACCTGTGAATTGTGCACTGCTTACTTACAGTTCCAACCTTACATGTAGCACTTTCTAGATCTAAGCTGACACACCTAGTGGAAGTAAGGCAGCCTGCAGTGATGTTGTGATTTCCCTCCCCCAAGCAGTAATCACTCATAGCTGCAATCCATTAATAATGCACAGCATATAAAAAGGCAACCCTGTAGCTAGGCAAGCTAATGTTAGTTCTATATGCTTGGAACATTGAGAACAAACATTTTCTTCATGATATCTCTACAGAGGTGTATTCATTCCCACAAGGTATGGTTCCATTGTGTCACCTACATACTGCATATGCCAGAATGTATTTAACAATAAAGTGAAGTACAAGCTTTTACACTGTTATCTGTATACATTACCTGGAAGTCTGCTGATGTAATGGCCATGTTTGTCCAGCCATTTCAAAGCTAGATATGACTGGCAAGACATTAAAATAAATGGAAATGACTGTTGTGTGAGAAGTATGTAGATATGTTTCAGGGACAGGTCCTTTCACAGCACTTGTAGCATTTCAAAGATATTAATTAGCCAAAAGGGTCATTTGCCTGTTCTTTTGTGGGGTGGGAGGCTAATGTGAGTTACTGGCACTAACAAGAATATCTTGCTCTTGTTACTGTCCTTGTTTTGCATCCTGCCTGTTGCTAACATTTCACATCTCTAGACTGTATTATGTTTTACCAGTGGATAATACTGACTGGCTAGTTTTTCTGTTATATATTTAAACAATATTTGTAGTTATGTGGTACCTATATGTATTATACATCTGTTTTCTTTTAGGCCATCAAGAATAATGGCATCAAGATGTGTGAATCTGTGTCAAAGACCCTTTACAAATGCCATAAACAATATAATTGATGTTTTTTGGCAACATGGCGCCTTCATCCTGCAAGGGGGAAGGCAAGATATGGGATATAGTCTCATAATATGGCAACAAATTGTTGCCAATGTGAATGCTGTGGATGGCCGCAGCAGAACCTATGAACAGGTGCACCACAGGGCCACTGATATGATAACCATTGCAAGAAGGAGCACAGCTGCAGTAGGCCACGATCTTGTGGTTACAGGTTGAGACCCTGCTAGGGAACCACTGTTGACCCACAATGAGTAGTTGCTAGCTGACTTATAGACCACACAAAGCTCACAGATAACTGAAGTCCACCATGTGCTGGATGTAGGAGCCAGCATAATAGACATACCAACCACATCCCAAGAGGAGCTTTCAGGTAGGCCTTCATATCTGAACTGTTGAATACTGTTGAATACTGTTGTATATTTAGTGAATTTAAATGAATAAGTTAATTTTGTGTCACATGTATTTATTTGTTCTGGGACTTTAGATTGCTATTGTTATAAACTTAGCTTAGAGTTGTCAGTCACATTTATGTTTAAACACTTGTTTACTGCAGCTATAAAAGGGCAAATGCATTATTCCCTATGTAACAGCTGATTGTGATGTTGTTGCCCTTACCTGTTGCTTAACTTCTTTCAGGACTATCAGGTCTTCTGCAGTTGGGAAGCAGAATAGTTTGATGTCAGTACTATTAATCAATTTAAACAAATATTGCAGTATGCGAGTTTGATCTCAGGCATGTTGTGTGTATTGCTGGACTGTCTGCAATAGTGGCAGCATTGTTACTTTCCTAGCATATATTGCACAATAGTAGTGCCAGTATTAATGTATTCCTGTGTGTCTTGTTTTATATCACATGTGAGTCTCACAGTGGAACTGTGGGCCCTGTGCCACCTGACGTCAGTGTAGCAGCAGAGTCTGATGATAATGGTGGCCAAACTGAGACACAGTCAGGGGGTACAGAGATTGAATCTGACAGAGAGGTTGACATACAGCCATCTCCTGCATTTACATTGGACACAGCCAGTATGCCTGTGCCTATCCAGTCCACTGAGCTCACAGATCTTGGATAGGTGGAGGGCAAGGACATTGATCAGGAAAGTGTGGCTACTGCAGCTTTAGTGCCTGTTGGGTCTGGCCATAGTCAAAGTGTGGCCAAGGTACCACTCAGGAGGATTTATAGGGGTGCTTGGAGACGGCCTGCTGCCCCCTCCTCCACCTGTTTCAGGTGTCACTTCTCATGCCACTCAATGTTCAGAGTCATCATGGAGGCACAGGCACATTCCCATAGGTGCTCCAGACAAATGCTCAGGATTGTGGATATGGCACAGTCTGACATTCATGACTGCCTCCACCATGTTGCCGATTCACTGGATCAGATGAATGGGGTGACTTTGATCAGCTGAGGAGTGTCTTTCATGGAAAGAGCAGTGTCTGTGATAGAGCATCTGCTGGCTTGGAATGACATCTTTGTGGGTGTAGGTCAGCCACATCATCTGCTGTCAGCCAACATGGCTGTACCCAATCATGCTCCCATAGTGGCAGTACTTCCATTGCTACATCAATGACTGTGCTGTTCACTCACAGATGTGGCAGGCCATGGGATCGTGGTCCTGGGCATGCCCTTAAAGGGACCTCATCCAGCAGACAGCAGTCACGTTCAGGTAGCAGCACTGCATCGGAGCATGGTCCTGGACATCAACGTGGCAGCGCAATTCCAGGCAGAGCCAGTTTTCATGGTCATGGACAACAACAATGAGCTGCCACCTCTACCGTACAGACTCACACTGAAGGAGAACTGGGACCAAAAAAAAAGGAAAATAGAGAATGTCATGTACCAAGTCTGTTGGCAGTGTACTGCTGCTATGTGTGGTCTGGCATGGCCTTCAGTTTTGCCTAAAGCACATACACAAAGACCTGTATATCCAATAAACCTGAATCTGCAGTGCTAGCCATTGTTGCTCACCATTGCACACTCCCATGCACTGTGTGTGTGTGTGTGTGTGTGTGTGTGTGTGTGTGTGTGTGTGTGTGTGTGTGTGTGTGTGTGTGTGTGTGTGTGTGTGTGTGTGCGCGTGATGGTAAGCATTGTGCAACATTTTCAAACACTGTGCAAATACCCAGTAAGGGCACAATAACTGGAATTGGTGGCAAAACATCAGGATACAAAATTCAAGTGGTGGCAAAACCTCATTCTACATTGGGCTTGATCTCTGGCAGGCATGGTAGGTATTCATGGTGAGGGACTGAGCTTCTGAGCTCAGAGGTGGGGTGTCCAGGAGTCCAAAGGGTTTGTTGGACTCCTGTTAAACATCATGGGTCCTGGTTACTGCAGAGGGACTCCTCAGGATCAGCATACAAATCTGAAGCATGGGATAGTGTTGCCAGGGCTGCAACCAGTGCTACAGGTATCCCCCACACTGGTGATCAATGTCAACACCATTTTGATGACCTCAGGAAGAAGAAGAGGGATACCCTCAACCATTGGGTCAGGGAACTTAGGACTAGGGACACCCCACAAATGTTTAAATATCAATTACAGTGACTACTTGTAAGAGTTAAAAGCTGAATATAATCAAGACTGGTATTCATAATGATATTCTGTTCTGTTTTTTTCACAGCTGCCACAGATTAACCTTTGAATGTAAGGACCCCTGCCATGAGATTGGTAAGAATGAGATAAGCATGTGGTATGTATGCATCAGAACAGTGTTGTTATTGTAGGATTAAAAGTTAAACACAGCTTATTTGGTATTTATCAAACTGAGCATGCATAGCTCAACTGTAAAAGAAAATATACATGCCTTAGTCTGTAACACAAAGCAACAGTTACATATTCTCAAATAACAGTGAACATGCATCTCTCAGCTGCAAAAGGAAACTATGCATGCATTGTCTGTAGGACAAAATAACAGTACAGTATTAGAGAGTACTTAGAGGATGTGGATTCAAAAAACACACTTTACAAATATACAATACCGTTAAGTTTTCATCGTTATTGCAATGTAACTTAAGACCTCTGTACCAGTGGCACAAATGGCTGTTGTAAACTGTAATCAGTATAATGTGAACATGCATATGTACAATATATGCAAACATCAAGGACTGCTTGCTGCAGTCTGTATTATAGTGTGCATCTGTTATTAACTGGGCAGTCTTAAAAGTAATAAATACATTTGTTAGGAGTTTGTAGTCTTAAAAGTAAAGGTAACAGAATAGAGTTAAATAATTGTATTAATGCTTTGTATGTCACATATGAAGTTACTAATATTATCCCTTTTTCTCTTACCCCAACCCTTATATTTTCTTTTTTTATTTATTTATTTATTTTTTCTTTTTTTCTTTATTGTTTCCCCACAGCACAGCAGTTTAGGCCTGATCCACAGGATCCTCCTGCCCCCACTCCACCAGCTACAGCACTGCTGCCCATCATATCTGTGGCATGACCTGGCAGCACCCCCTCTGCTGCTCTGCAATACCTGGGCTATCAGGTAGCTCTGACATGGAGGATAGGCCAGTGGTTCTGTCTGAGAACAGTGTGGAGGTGGTGATTTTATCACTGTGAAGATTTGCTAGGGTTAGTGTGTAGGATTGTGAGCTGCATTGTTGGTGCACACCTACACTGGATGGAGCATCTGCTCTCCATCATTGTACAAAATACCAGGAGGAGACACAGATGTCGGGTACTGTAGCCATCAACACAGTGAGGTGACAGTGATGACAGTCCAGTGGGTGAGGACTGTCACCCAGCTTGACATCCATGGGTCCTCCATGTCCCCACCCTCACCCAACCATGGTGTTCACCCACCTACTGTGTCCTTCATCATCCCTGTGTCTTGTCTTGCATGTCCTGTCAGTCTGCTTTCTCACCTACTCAACTTACCTAACCCACACATACCAACATTCCTTCTCCAACATTCCTCTCTCTCTCTCAAAAAATAGTCACCTGTCCCACAAAAAAAATTTGTCCCATACATAACTCTCCATTTCGCACATGTGTCTTCTTGACACACGTGATTTGGTCCAATTGGCTATACAACATGATTGTTTTGTGGTCACTGTTCTTTTTGGAGGTGACAGTGCAAATTCAAGTAATATTCTGCACATATAAATCATTTTGTACTTTTGAAGAAATGGATAGCTATGGTTCTTTCTTACCTCCCTACTGCCCATTCCTGCCCATTGTCTTTTCCCCCTGCTTGCTCCCCATTTCACCACTTCTCTATCTCTCTCATTTCTTTTCTTTAAAGAATGAGTGCATGATGGTGGACATCGTGCACCAATGTGCAGCAATGTTTAATGGCAGCAATATATGTAAATGTACTTAAAAGTGTCATAGACACTTGTAAATGTATGACCTACTCCTATATTCGAACAGAGTACCATCTGCCTCCAAAAACAATGCATTAACACCTGCTGCCACAGTCAGTTATGCAGCAGATTTATTTTATACAGTCAATAGTAAATGTCACACAGTTTCTGAAAGATTTCCTATGTTCTTCACCCCTGCTTGCTCCACATTTTAACACAATCCTATATTCACCATTTCTTTATTTTTTAAATCAATATTTAAATATTGTAACTATTTTTGGGCCTTTCAACACCTCTTATGTATGGCTTTGTCCAGATTTATAGCTCTAAGAGACTGAGAGCTAGGTTAACCCTGCTTGTTCCCCATTTTACCACTGTCTTATCTTGCCCATTTATTTTCTTTAAAGCATTTTGTGTGAAGTTGCAGGATGCACACCATCACACAATAATGCTTTAAAGAGAACAAATTATACTGTATAACTAGTTAACATTTTTTTAGATACAGTTGTATTCTAACCAAGTGCCATGTGGATCCAAAACAGAAGTTATCACTGCATTAACATCTGCTACCACACAGTCAACTAAGTAGCAGGTATCTGTTAGAGATCCAATAGTAACTGTTAGACTTTAGCAATTCCAAAGTGCATAGGCATGCATGATATACCTGTTTGCACGTAGGGAAGAACTGCACAAACTCCAGCCATATTTCTAGTGTTTCATAGTTGTTATGCAGTCTCTAAAATATACCTGATACTTAACTGACTCTGTGGCAGCAGGTGTTAATGCACTTAATGCAGTTATACATACCTTTTTTAGACTAGATGGTACTGGGTTAGAATACAGCTTTATCTAATACTTTAACTGCTTTTTCATAATCATTGCTGTGCATTGGTATGTGATGCACACCACTGAACAATAATTTTTTAATGAAAAGAAATGGGGAAGATAGAAAAGTGGTGAAATGGGGAGCAAGCTGGGGCGAAAAACAAAGTGAAATCAGGGCAGGGATGGGCATGAGGGAGGTAAGAAAGAACCATAGCTATCCATTTCTTCAGCACTAATAAAAAAATGATCATATATCTGGAATATTATATGACTTTGTAATATCATCTCCAGAGAGAGGGGTGACCACAACACAAATATGTTGTATAGCCAACTGAGCCTGAATAGTCCCCCTGCAATAACTAGGGCCCATGATGCTTAACTAGGAGTCCAACAAACACTCTGGACTCCTGGACCCGCACCTCTGAGGTCAGAAGGACATTCCCTCCCCACAAACACCAGCCATGACTACTAGAGATCAAGCCCAATGTAGAATTAGGTTTTCCTGCCAATTGCATTTTGTATCCTGATGTTCTGCCACCAACTCTAGTTATCATGTGCTTACTGGGTGTGCACACATTGTTTGAAAATGTTGCAAGATGCTTACCATCTCATAAACGTGATGCTCGGGAGTGCACAATGGTGAGCATCATTGGCTAGCAATGTAATTTCAGATTTAATGGATGTACAGGTCCTTGTGTATGTGTTTTAGGCAAAAGTAAAGGCCATGCCAGTCCACATAGCAGCAATACACTGCCAATTGACTAGTTACATGACATCCCGTATTTTACTATTTTTTGGTCCAGGTTCCCCACTTCCAGTGTTTGTGCTACACAGCGCATTGAGCAAGCAGTGGCCAAAAAATTTTAAATGAAGAAAACTAAAGAAAAGGAAAAGCAAATGCCATGCTGTGATACAATCCTTGAGCAGAATCAGTGGTATCTTTGTCATAGTTCTCAACCCTCCATCTCAAAAATGAGGAGCAGTAGCCCTCATAATGTGGAAGAAATGGGCAAAATGTGGAAAACATAGTAATGGCTTACTAACATCTGAAACTAGAAAAGTTATATAATGGTTAAAGTGTGCTGGTTTTACTTACATAAAATAATTTTTGATGAATTAATGTGCTTCGTTTTTATTTACCCTGGATATCAATGAAAAATTTCATAACACTGGATGTGTGGCAGACCTTTCAATGTGGAACTTTGTGCAATATAAACTTTTTAAGACCCCAGATGAGGTATGTTCCTCATAATGAGGTGTCATTGAGAGGTATGATATGTGTAGTCCTGGTGGTCATTGCTGCATTTCATGCAAATTCGCACACTGGAGCTGCTTGGACTTAGACAGAATTGCTATCTGCATTCACTTGCAAACTTTCACAGCCAGCAACCTTACACAGAAATGCTATCCGTATTCACCTAAGAGGTTACATGGCCAGCAACACTGCTGCAAGCTGTGAAACGTTGCTTAGGCGTACCGCACCTCATTAGTATGCATTGAGCAATGCCACGGGATGAGAAACATTACATCTGAGGTAATACTCTGTGTAGGCTCTACACAAAACTTATAGAGATTATTGAATCCCAGGGAAGGTATTTTACACAAACATAGTTCATGCAATAGTTTGAAAAAATTCCTAATTAAAGTAATGTTACACAGTATTACTGCTATAAAATATATTGACCTGTAAATAATAGCTCCTGTTTAATAGTCATCCTTTGGTTGTAGATCAATAACAAGAAAGATAATGTCCTACTGTCAGACATAGAAAACAGAGCTATGATATCATGGTAAGCTAAATATAACAGTGATAGGGAACACCTGTGGATGGCATACTAGATAGAATTGTCACCTCTCAGCAAGAAGCTTTCTGGTTCAGTTCTTTAATGGATGGCTCCAGTGCAGAGTCTAAATGTCCTGTCTGAGTTTTTTCTTGGGTGCTGTGGTTTCCTCCCACTTTCCAAAGACTCATGTTAAGAAGCCTGTCCACTTCTAAACTACCCATAGATTTGTGTGAGATACAGAAGGAAGGCCTAGCAGTTTACTTGTGTCCCTTTTCCTTTGCCTAGTAACCTCTGTGGATGGGGTGGCTGATCATGAAGTTACTATAAGGGTTGGTTGTGATCCTTAAGTGTGGATGGATGGAGCACGCATTTCTGATTATGAAATTGTTACATATTTTGCAATTTAATAAACAAGATATGAAACAACCCATACTATTACTCCAAGAAGCATGATAAATTATAGCAAACCATCAGTAAATTACTTTTTGGCATAAGGTTTATATCTAGACCCATTAACTTTCTAGCAGTCATTGTTATACTGAATCTTCTCAGGGCTATAGATGGAAAGTTATAAACAATCCACTTATGCTGTACTGATGAGGTTAAAAAGGGCCAAAACATAGGTGTCTACGGCTATTGAGGTTTGGTTTATTGGCCTGAATGTACGCATAAAGACTTAGAAAGTATGGATATTCGGAAGCCATATAGCTGAAATACAGGCATGTCCTTAGGGGGTCATCTGCACATATCCAATGGGCCTCCATCACAGAAGGTTTAAAGTATTACACGGTGAAGACTCTGGCTTGGCTGGATCTTTATTGCAGTTTTTACTGAATGGTTTGTTTGTGTGACCTTTTGTCCTTTGTTTTGGATTTTTTTCTAGTTATAACTTTCGGGGACCAATTTATCACCTTAAAAGGATTATTGGAATGGAATAAAAACATTGGCATTTTTTATACTATAGGACTGCAGGTGAGAAAGAAGTATTTTTTTTTCTTAACAGCTGCATATAATTCAGCCACAAAACAAACATGAAACAAGCTTGGTTTAGATAATTATCTGAGCTATGAAAAATGCTTTTCCTTTGTAACACTTTTCAGAAGCCTCTGAAACTAGTGTTTTATATAAGGAAAATAGAAAATGGGGAGTAGCATAAAAGGCAGTTATTAGTGCACAGCTGTTTTTTTTGTTATATCTACTAGCCCTTGAAATGTCTGCCATGTAGAGGCTCAGATGGTGCAAATCATTTTGAGGCTCGGTGTACTTTGGGTACTTTCCTTGCAACAAAGAGAAGATGTTGGAGTATTTGATCCCAAGTTCCCTCTTCTACTTCTGTAGTCTTTTATAACAGAGCATAATGTTTTATTAAATCACTTAGCTATTGATGGTGGTTTACAGATGTCCCTCTTTGTTTCAGTTTTAAAAAATGACAATGTTTATACATTACTCAGGCATGTAAGGGATACCTTTCTCTCAGAACTGTAAATTAGCTCTAGCTTATTCAGTCATGTTGACTAATGTCACCAAAAATGGGCTTGGGTTACCTGCGATAGTATCTGTCAAACATGAATTAGGAATAGCCACATTCAGTGCAGGTTCACTGGTAGGACACACTTTGGAAGTGGATGACATGATGACAGACAAGAGGCTGGACATCCTCTGTACCCAGAAGACAAGTTGAAGGGCAGTGCAGCAAAGTCACCTGGCTTCAGATCTAGAGTCTACTATTCAGAAGTAAAACAGAGTAGAAATGGTGTGAACATTTATGGTTTAGGAGAGGCTTCATGAGGACAGTGAAGGATGTCATCAGAATTTATGGCAGACTCATGGCAAAGTCCAGTATAATGCTAGGGCACTATTCATAATCTCAGCCTATGTCCCACAGCAGGGTTGTGATAGTGAGGAAAACAACGCATTCAGTCAGTAATTGCAGGACCTGCTAGACAAAGAAGGATAACAGGAATTGATGTTCATAATGAATGATCTGAATGCACATATCAAGACTGATAGAACAGGACATGAGAACTGCCTGGGTCCACATGAGTAGGGCAACAGGAATAAAGAAGGAGAGGTCATTCTAGGCTTCTGTCTGGAAAATGGCTTGATGGCAGCCAATACATGCTTAAACAAGAAAGACAGTCACAAGATCACATACAACAATGGCCAACATGCATCAGGTAGACTTACTCCTATTAAGAAAAGAACATGTCAATAGAATCAGCAATTGTAAAGTCACCCCAGTGAAACAGTTGGTCTACAGCATAAACCACTAGTTGCCACTATAAGCTGCAAACAGTGGTTAGAGAAGGCTCTAAAGTCTTGGCTGAAGACTTGGAAGTTGGCTGAAGAGAAAGCATATGACTTCAAAGAATTACTCAAGGATCTACCACCTCAGAAAAAAGAGGAAATAGGTGGAGTTGAAGAGGAATGGCAGCACCTCAAAACAGCATGTGTGAGGTCTATAAAACAGATACATGGCTGAGCCAGGTATGGAACTAAGATACATAAGGAAAACTAGTGTTGGAATGCAGGAGAAAGAGAAGATGAGCCAGTGTAAGAAGGAATACGGATTGACAAAAAAATAGCCTAAGAGAGGAGGTGCAATAACACAGAACATGGCATCAGAGGCACTATACCAGTTTCTGGAAAGTGACTCAGTAGATGGCAACAAGAAACTATCAGGCTGCAAGGCAAAAACAGAAAGATAATAAAGATAGTTAGACATCATTCATAAGGGATACCAGCAACAAACTGCTCACCAGTCCACCAGACATCAAAGGCAGATGGAAGGAATACTTCATGCAGTTTCTGAATTAAAAAAAAAACACACACAAGATATACTGCCCCAGACACCGCCTACAATGAAATAAGAAGAGGAGGAGCTCATCCTAGAAGAAGAAGAAAGAACACTAAGGAAAATGAAGTCAGAGAAAGCAACAGGCTCAGATGAGGTCACAGCAGATACGATCAAGATATTGCATGAGACAGGAGAGAAATGCTGTTTCACAGATGACTGGAGAATAAGCATACTGGTGTCAGTGGACAAGAACAAAGTAAAAGATTAGAAAGAAGGATAGCTGCTCAGAATGTCAGACCCTGGCCATAGCTAACTTAGCAAAACTTAACAAAAATAAAAAGAAATAAAGTCCTCTTTCTAGAGGAAAAATCGGCCCAGTTAAGGGTCTAAGCAGATCTTTATTCAATGATGGTCCACCGTGTATGACAAAAGATTGCTATAGAAGCTGAAAAGTATGGTGTACAAAACAGTGGTGCAACCAGTACTACTCTATGGTATAGAAATCTGGGGCAGTAAACACATGGCAGTTGAGGAAGCTAGAGGTGATGGAGATGAAGTGCATGAGACAGGTGATAGATTGCATACTGAGGAACAGACAAAGAAAGAGCAGAAGCCAAAGTAGCTGCAACTGCAGTAAGGTCAAAGAGACCAGATTATGGTAGTTTGTGCATGTGCTGAAAAACAGAAGACAATCTGGTGAAGAAGATTTGGGACAAACAGAAAGAAAGCAATAGGAAATGAGGGTGTCCAGAAAAGAGGTAGATGGATTGAGAGAAGACTTACTGCAGTCAGGCATGACTGTTGAAGAATGTAGGAGAGTGGCACTGAACCATGAGAAATATGACAACAGTTGATGAAACACCCCAACCCCCTCCTTAAATTATTCTGGTAGTGTTCTTTAGTTGTTTTATTTTTTTTTGTAATGTTTTTGATATTATCCTTGAGAATATTTATTTATTTATTTCCAGTTTGAGTACCGGGGAAGTCCACTGAACCTAAATGACCCATTTTCAGTGGAGGCCCGGGGAGAAAAGCTCCAACATACATTATACAGTTTAGAATACAAAGATACAAAAGTGTAAAACATACATTATATAGTACAGTTACAAATAAGTACATTCAATGACACGCATAGTCAACAAAATTCATTGTGGGTGGTCTTATGGGTTATACAGTTTAATTTGAAAAAAACACTCATGTATTAGGTATGAAAACATTTTACATACATACATTTAAGTAAATGTGATTGCACTTTACATGCACACTTTTAAAGTAGGAAGCTATTTACAATATTTACAAAGTTGAATCATGATAAGTAGCTATAACAGATGAAGACAGCTTTGATACACTCATAGGAAATTAGCTGTGGGAGATTATAGAGAGCTTAGGAACCTGTGAGAGAACCCCCTGGGGACATATACTTGGAATGATTATGTGGGGTGAAGGCAGGTACATTTCAATTTCATGGACAGGTGTTTGAAAAGCTGGGTTTTGAAGTTTTCTGAGTTTGGTATGGTTCTTAGAGAGGAAGGAAGAGAATTCCATTTTTTTACCTAGTGAGACAGAGAGGAGAAGAGAAGTTGGCCTGCTGGAAGTTTGGGTTTGTGGATAGCAATCAGGTTTTGATGTTCAGATCTGAGAGTTCTGTTGGGGGTGTAAGGGGGAAGGATATTTGTTAGAGTTGGACATTTTGTGGGGTGAAATACAAGTCTGTGTGCAGTGGTGAGTTGGAGGAAGTCTAAGAAGTTTGGGTTTTGCATTTACTAGATTATTTAAGAAGTTGCTTGCCTTTTTTTCTATAGTTTACTTATGATGGTGGACTACTGTGGTGGATTGTTTTTGAATTTCCCATGATACTTGGTTCTGGAAGGGACTGCTAGCTCTATGCATTATTTCAAAAGTGTGTAAAATTTCTTAGTGAACCCTTCTGCTTTATTAAAATCTGGAGAGGTGAATTGATGTTTCATCATATAGAATGTTGAGGTTGGCATGTTTGTAGTCTTTAAACTCAGTAAGGTTTGATGTAGGAGCTTTTGGGTGTTTAAAGGAGAAGGTCAAAAGTTTAAAGTCAAACTTCAGTGAGGAAGGAGGTACCAGAGGAGCAGGTCAAGAGGCACCTTTATTTCTAAGAATCAGGCTGTGAATACCATGCCTCTATTTTTGTTATTTAAGTGCAGACTTTTTAGGGCACATCCTACATTTGAGGTATAGCTGTCCCAGTTTATTGAAGCTAGCATTCCACCCCCTCAGTTCTTCAAAAAAAAAAAAAAAAAAAAAAAAAAGGACTTCTGCAGAACAAGTTGTGGGATGCAGCCTGTAGTGCCCAATCCCACCTCCCCCAACTCTTCAACTAAAGAGCAACTGAAAAAAAGTGCCATTCCTTCTACGGGCACACCAGCCAGGTGGCCAGATGCACGACACACCTCCCATTCCATCCTGCCCCAGTCATTCAGGTCCTGTTTCTGTACCTGCCCTTGCCCCTCCTTCTGCACATTTTATTAAAAACAATAAATAAATAAATCATTTATTCTCTTAAACTGTAGAAAAAACTGCTTCCTACAAAAGTAGCAAGCAGTTGCTACAGTTTAGACCCTGCCTGCATAGAGCTCTGTAGCGCTCAGGTTTGAGTTAAAAAAATCTTCTTTCAAACTATAGCAAACTGCTTGATACATATACAGCAAACAGTTGCTGCAGTTTATACCCTGCATGCATGGAGTGCTATGGCCCTCAGGTTTTCATTAAAAAAAATATTTTCTCTTTTAAATTGCAGCAAACTGCTTTCTACAAAAAGTAGCAAACAGTTGCTACACTTTATATCCTGCAGGGACTGCACATAGGTTTTAGTTAAATAAGTTTTTTTTTTTACTTTTAAACTGAGTTGCTCCAGTTTAAACAACACATGGTGCTATACAGCACTCAGATTTGACTGCATATTCAATACTGGCTTTTAAAAGCTGGTATTACATTAAAGAGAGATCGACCAAAGCACCCCCCCGAACATTTTGCACTCATGGAAGTTCCTCTTTTGCTCCTTCTTAGCTATACTGCTGATTAAACAGTAGTTAAAGTCAGACAAAATAATACATTTTATAATAATGAGATTCTTTACAATACTGAAGAATCTTGCATAGTTATCAGGGAACAAACAGGTATTCTATAACATGCTATTAGTTGGTAGTTAATCCTACCAAATGAGTTCAGGACCTACCTGAAGGTAATATATTCAGTGAAAAATGTGGAGACTCCACCACAGTTACCGTTTGGCCTGAAAGCATGAAAAGAGCAAAACGCCGGTATATATTAAGCCACGTTTTAGTAACAATGCAGATATCAATGTTTTCCAAATAGAGGAGGACTTCAATATCAGGCAATTTATTGTTTAAACTTCTGGCATTAAGGAAAGCCCCCTTAGTACAATCAGATTTGGGGATGGATATGTTGGTTACATTGGAAAGTCCATCAAATGGACTATGGCTAAAAATGCCACTTGAGGCAGCAAAGTATGTAAAAGTCCTAAAATGAGAGGTGCAAGTGATCCTTAGCAGAGAAAGCTGGACTGTCAATCATTTCATCCCATTCTGATACATACTAGATCTCTCTGAAATGACATCAGCTATTTAATTAATTACTGAAGCCAATTATTTTTCCTTTGTATCTGGACATAAGACGAAATAATAATACTGAATAATACATAATCATATTAATTCATCAAAAGAACTCTTTTTAATTATAAAGAAATATAATAACTATGTTGTCAGCTTTCTAGCTGAAGTTGTTACTAAGTGTTCCACATTTTTCCATTTGTTCCACATTTTGAGAGGCAGTATTCCAAATTTTAGGAGGTTGAGAGTTGTAATATTCTGGAATCAATGTTTCATTAAGACTAAGTCACTGAGTCAGTCATCTCCTTGAAATGAAAGGTAACAGCAGGATCATATAATATGTATACAGTTTCATGCATACCACATCAGTTTCTTACTCATCTACCTCTTTACCATGTTAGCCTTCTTCTAATGGACAGGACAGGGATTTCAATAGGCTTACGGTTTCTTAAACCACATCTTTTATGGGTCTATTTCAGAATCCTGTGTCTTTTATAAGCATTGCAAAGATTTTTAGAAGAAATATGTTATTTAACCCTTTGACTGTTACATAAGACCACTATGTTCTGCCCGTCAAATGATGGCGATGGGGATAATTTTGTTGAAGATGATGATACTTCTAAATGATTCACTGAGTCCTCCTATTCTGGCAGGTTAGAGTGCCCTACTGCAACAAAACATCTTCATAAATCTCAGAAATTACCAAGCAAATCAATGACCATTGTCAATAGGGTAAGTATAGTTTGGTATAAAGGAAATAGTTTTTAGTCTCCTCAAACAGGTGGCTGAGGAAGATCTTCAGCACAATTTAGAAAACTGAAGTTTCTCTCAAGAAAGTTATCTTAAACATTCTGGGAACCTCAACATTTCTGCTAGCATGGACAAAGCATCTACTGAAATGCATATCATTAAAAGAGTGGTATAAAGGGTTCTTACTCACTGAACTGCAAACAAAATGCTACTAAAGACCAAAAAACAAATAAAAACGTCCCGCTTGTTAGAGGCGAAATTCACTTTATTAAATACAAGTTCTGACTAACCGCTTTCGCCCTTGTCAGAGGGCATCATCAGAGTCAATTGGTTAAAACAATTTAGCTCTATTTATACAATTCAATTGATCACATTCAAATACCTTAAACATAACTTCGTTTCACGTCCTAAAATAGTTTTTGGTAAAGGCAAAAATATAAAAGAACTACTGGAAATGAAGCCAGTGATGAAGCCTAATAACTACAAGTCTAAGATGAGCAAATGTGGAACATGTAGGTGGTGCAAGTATATAAATGATGGACCATATGTAGCCATTCCAGGGCTCTACAGGAACCTTCAATGTCCTGGAAGATGTAATTGTGAAACTGGAGCCTTCCTGTGTCCTGACAGAGTGCTCTTCAAACTACCTGGAGATATATGTCTTAAGTAGGTATAACTGGTTTTACATCCTGTGTGTTATCTATCTCAAGGATTACTTGCATAAAATTAGACCCTCTTAGTAAATGTCTGCATATCATTGCTGGAGCCTTCCTGAGTCCTGACAGAGTGCTCTTCAAACTATCTGGAGATATACAGAGCTGAGTATATTTTTCTGGCACTTCAGAGTTGTGTACTGGTAATTGTTGTTTGACTAATTTTATATCATTGCTGGCTGACTTCAGAGTTGTGCTCTGTTATTTTTGCTTCACTGTATAGTTTTTCAGATCTCTGCTGAAGGTGTTGGTTTTCCCATACCCACCCTTCCTATTCCTGTGTTGTTGTTTAAATTTGGAGGCTTTTGCAGTTGCCCATCCCCACTGTAGATTTGATCTGGGGCACTCCCCCCAGTCCCATCTCTTTACCTCATTCCACCTAATAGACTCCTTCTGCACTTGTTTTTAGTCATTTTTAATTTAATTGCATTTTTTAAACTGTTTGGTCTAACATTGCTACATACTCAAGTGTGCTAGCTTGCACTACATTTGAATTGTTTTTACTGCTGTTTTAGAAACTTTTCTGTATATATATAAAATATATATATATACCTTTCCTGTAACTAGTGTAGTCCAGATTCAGATTTACTATATCCAGGACTGTATGTAAGCTTCTGAGCCCCCCCCCCCCCGAAGCTTTCTGTGTTGGAGGGAAGCCTTCTAGCTTATCAGTGGGAGTAGTAAGCACTAGGTAACCTATCGGGTCTATATTATATCATCAAATGCTTAAAAAAGCAAATGTTGATTGATCGACCTAATTTAAGCGAAAGCTTACAATCTCGAACTGTCAGATCAGCGATTTTTTTTTCCCAGGGAAAAAAATCGCTGATCCAAAACACATACACACAACACAAGCACACTAAACAAACAGAAATCCACACACATACACCTAAAATCTGATACCTAACCCTACACTAAACTATGCACACACCACTAACTACCCACTTAAATTAACCCTAACCCTAAGGTCCGTCACTATCGCATACTCACCTCACTCACTCCCTAACCCTAACTCACTTAAATCTGCCCTAACCTCATGTCCACTCAATCGCACACACACCTAACCTGAGCCCTAACCCTAACTCACCTAAATCACCCTAACACTCACATCCACACAATCGCATACTTACCTGAATCCGACCGGTAACTTTCCACCATAACACTGAAAATACCGAAGCAGCAGAAACGGACAACCAAATTCTTTCCCTAGGAAAACATTTGAGTTTCTGCTGCTTTGATATTTTGCAGTTTCGCGAAAATAAGTTTGATCAATCAGTGTTCGCTTTTTTAAGCATTCGAGGATATAATATAGACCCAACCTACCTACCACATAAGGAGTGGTTCTGGCCCAGAAATTGTAGTTATTGGCCGTTTGGGCAGTTTTTCCATCTCTCTCAACTTTCTGATTTAAAAGCCCACATTTGCACTTGTTTCCCCCCTTTCCTGTAACTAGTTTAGTCCAGATACAGATTCTTAGTTTTAGCACTTGAATTTGCTTATTCATGATCAGCACTTGTTCAGAACTTGTAAGCACTAAATAACCTACTAATTACTACAGCACTCAGCCTTCCTCATTACCTAGAGGAAAACAGTTTTGGTACTTACTTTCCTCACTTGCTTAGAGAAAAACAGCTCTTGTACTCACTTTCCTCACTTATCTAGAGGAAAACAGTTTTTTATTCAGGCATGTCCAAGGGTCAGCTCCCAGTGTTCTCTCCTGTCTATCTGATGAATCTGGACATCTTGGTTGCCTCATGTACACAGACAACCCTCTCCTCCTACCACCCAATACTACAACCTGTGAGAGATGCACTTATCTAGCCAAACTGGAGGTAAAGCTCTCTCCAATCAAGACTGAACTTGACAGTCAAGAGGAGAAGGTAAACACTTGCACCACACCACACTCATCATTTAGTCTCACTAAATCTACACCACCAAAATCCACACATAGAAACACAAAAACATTCACGGAGGCTCTCAATAATAATCTGCTCAAGCAACAGAGACTTCCAAACCAGAAATGCAAGCAACCTCCACCCCCCAACACAACCCAAATGACACATAGCCCGCAGACTCAGTGTGCCACTCAACCACAGCCAATAAGGCAAAACAACATACTCAACACACTAGTCATAGGTGACTCTATAGTCAGGGACACTGATGTCCCACTCACCAGGCTAAACAAGGAGAAGGTTACTGTCAGCTGTCTGTCGGGTGCCAAGATCCGCCACATAACCCACCCACTCAGGTCACTCCACAACAAGTACAAATATGACTCTGACATTGTCCATGTTGGTGTGAACGACCTGAGACATACCTCCCTGGATTACATGAAAAGAGACATGGAAGAGCTCTCCGATCTTGTAGCCCAGGCAGGTATGACCCTAGCCCTGAGTAGCATTCTGCCATTACCCAGAATGATGCCGCAGTACAAGGACAAAATGATTGACTTCAACAATTGGCTAAGCTTCTGGTGCCATTCTAAAGGGATCCAGTATCTGTCTGCCTGGGATGACATGGTCGACAGACCACGATGCTTTGCCAGAGATGGCCTGCACCTGTCACCCTGGGATTCCGGATACTGGCTAAGGTTCTTGCCGCCCCTATAGTGCCTTTTTTAGGCAAGGTTCAAATGACAAATTCACCACCGTAACAGGAACAGGCAAGCAAAAACTGAGGGTGATGCTCCTCAATGCTAGAAGTCTAAATCTCAAAATGCACTCACTCGAGGCACTCCTTAAAATGGAGAACATCGATATCTGTCCAGTGACTGAGACCTGGTTCAAGGCTCCAGAGAGCACCCCTGTACTACCAGGTATAACTCATACCACACTTTTCGGCCATGTAACCTGGACCGGAACACCAAAGGCGGAGGTGTGTCCATATTCACTAAAGCTATACACACCTCCAGGCTAGTTGCTCAGCATAATGCAGCCGAGGTTATCGAAGTGTAACTAACTCTGGGCAAAACTGCAATCCAAATTGTTGCTTGCTACAGATCACCCACCAAGCCCCAGGATTCCCTCTCCTCTTTTCTTGACGTACTGGAAAATATTAGGGTTTAACCAAACACCCTAATAATTGGTGAGTTCAACTACCCCACTATTAACTGGGAAAACTATTCATTTACCAACTCCTTCACTCAACGCTTTCTGGAATTCATAAACTCCAATGCCCTGGATCAACTTATTCACACCCCCACCAGGGGCAACAATATCCCAGATCTAGTCATTACCAACATGAGTGACTGGTGTTCCACACCTGAAGTCAATGCCTCATTGGTCCGATCCGACCATAAGCTAATTACCCTAGATATCCACATCCTGCCCCCCCCCCCCCCATTAAGGAAACCATAGTAAAAAATTTCTCCAAAGCTAACTTCATGCTCTGTACCCATGAACTACCACATAGGCGGTAGTCTACTTAACACCGAAAGTGTGATAAGAGACCTTGGGACACAGGTTGTCAGTAGTCTCTCCTTTGATAATCACATCACCACAGTAGTCAGGAAATCCTTCTATGTGGCACACCTTATCACAAAAGGTTTCTCATCCAGAAAAAAAGAGGTCATTGTTCCCCTCTACTCATCACTCATTAGACCCATTGTAGAGTACAACACTTCTTTTGGTATGTACCACACAAGACATCTACAACAACTGGAAAGGCCACAGAAATACCTCACAAAGAGGATTACTGGCCTCAAACAGATGCCCTACGCAGACTGTCTCAAAAAACTTCAGCTTTACTCCGTCGCATATAACCTACTCAGAGGTGATCTCTGCCTAACATACAAAGCTATGTCAAACACAGAGCTGTTAGACATGCTCCACTTAAAGAAATCCCAATCTCTCCGAGCTTCAGCCCCAAAATCCGGATCGAAATACAAAAGGAGGGGGTGTATCCATTTTCATAAAGGATACCCACACCTTCAGGTTAGTGGCACAGCAATAGGCCTCAGAGACCATCCAAGTGCAACTAACAGTGGGAAAAGCTGCTTATCAGATCATAGCCTGCTACAGATCATCTACTTTGTCTCAGGACCCTCACTCAGCATTCCTGAGAACACTGGAAAATATAAAGGTCCTACCAAACACCATGATATTATGAGATTTCAACTACCCAAACATTGACTGGGAGAATTACTCAAGTACAAACTCCTTTGCCCAATGCTTCCTAGAGTTTATAAACTCAAACGCCCTGGAACAGCTGGTCACCATGCCCACTAGAGGTGACAACATACTGGACCTGATCATCACCAACATGGGAGATCAGTGTTCCACACCAGAGGTAAACCCCTCACTGGTAAGATCAGATCATAAAGTAATCACACTGGACATCCACATCCCGACCCCACCCCCAGTCAAGGAAACCACTGTGAAAAACTTTCAAAAGCAGTAATCACACTGGACATCCACATCCCGACCCCATCCCCAGTCAAGGAAACCACTGTGAAAAACTTTTCAAAAGCAAACTTCACACTTCTCAAGACTGAAGTGGAAAGTTTCAAAGCCCCCTTGCTACAGGATAATGCTATCCAATCCACAGAATCCTTTACAAGTGCATTGTATGAGCATCTACAGGAATGCATGGATTGAGCCATCCTGAGTAAAACCAAGACTTACTCCTCCAAAAAGAGGAAACCAGTCTGGTGGTCCTTAGCCATAAATAAGCTATACAACAGAAGGAGGAAACTACTACATGATAGAGCGAAATTTCAAAATGGAAAGGCATCACTGATCATTATTAGCAAGAAACTACAATCACTCATAAAATCATCCAAGGCCAGTTTCTAAAGAAAAATTGCCAAGGAATCTAAAGATGACCACAAAGCCTTCTTTAGCTATATCAAACATTTAGGTTGCAACTCTCAGATATGCTTTGAGCTACTGCAAAATGGCAAAAAGTGCACTGAACCAACTGACATTGCCAACATCCTGGTGGACAAGTTTAGTGCAAACTTCACCCCCCCTCACCTCCAAAAGGGCCTGTGTCCATCCCAGAAGAATGCAGAGCCCCAGACATCACGGACATGCATGTAAAAACAGCCCTCTCCAAAGCCTAGGCTTAGAACACAGCATCAATGGGACCGGATGGTGGCCCAGGCTGCGTCTTACACGAGCTCCAAAAGGAACTAAACCCTCACCTAAATTCACTGTTCAGACTCAGCCTTACCACAGGCTATGTACCCAAAGAATGGTGTACAGCAACAGTCATCCCGCTCCACAAAGGTGGTGCCACAACAGAACCTGGGAACTATCGCCCTATAAGCCTGACCAGCCTGGTCTGCAATGCTATGAAGTGAATTATTATGGAACTCATAAACAGAGACATTGGGAACCTCCAGACACTGCACCCTACCCAATTTGGCTTTGTTAAAGGCAGATCCTGCCACCTAAACCTAGTTGACTTCTTTGAAACAGTTACCAAGGCCATAGATGAAGGGAATGTAGTCCACACAGCCTACCTGGACCTCACTAAGGCCTTCAACAGCATTCCCCACTCTGGCATCATAGACAAGCTTACCAGCTTCGACATTAGCCCCTATGTCACGAGATGAGTGGCCAACTGGCTCACGGATAGAACACACATGCTCAGAGTTGCGGGTGCCATGTCCGACTCTAAACCAGTCACAAGTGGCATCACACAGGTCTTGGTCCTGGGACCCCTCCTGTTCAGTATATATTTCTCTGAGGTACAGGCAAGCACGGGAGGACTATGGCTGACCAAGTTCACAGATGACTGCAAACTGGGGGCCATAATCAACTCTCTGGCTGACACAGATGTCCTCCAGAAGGGTCATACAGAGACAGATACCTGATGTCAAAACTAAGGCCTCAAGCTGAATGCCAAAAAATGCATAGTCATCCCCTTTGGAAAAAACAAAGTGCCCACGAATTACCACATAGGTGGTAATCCACTAGGTATGGAAAATGTAATTAGGGACCTGGGGACCCAGGTAGATAGTAACCTCTCCTTTGATAATCACATTGCCAAAGTGGTTAGATATTCCTTCTATGTAGCCCACCCAGGGTTGCCAGACATCCCTATTTGGGCAGGACTGTCCCGAGATCAACAGCCTGATCCCAAGTCCCGCCCTGCCGGTTTAAATCCCGGGCAGCCTCCGCTTTGTTTTTTTTTTTTTTTTGATTGGCCCGTATACCGGCATACAGGCCAATCAAAAATCGCTAAACACGTAGCTTCTTGTGTTTAATGCGGAAGTTCCGCATTAAACGAAGCTCCATGTTTAGCGATTTTTGATTGACCCGTATGCCGATATACGGGCCAATCAAAACATCGCAAAACAGAGCTACTTCTGTTTAATGCGGAACTGTGATGTTCCACATTAAACAGAAGTAGCTCCGTGTTTAGCGATTTTTGATTGGCCCGTATACTGGTATACGGGCCAATCAAAACATCGCAAAACAGAGCTACTTCTGTTTAATGCGGAACATCACAGTTCTGCATTAAACAGAAGTAGCTCTGTTTTGCGATGTTCTGATTGGCCCGTATACCGGCATACAGGCCAATCAAAACATTGCAAAACAGAGCTACTTCTGTTTAATGCAGAGCATCGCAGTTCCGCATTAAAAAGAAGTAGCTCTGTTTAGCGATGTTTTGATTGTCCCGTATACCGATATACGGGCCAATCAAAACCGCAAAACAGAGCTACTTCTGTGCAACGCGGAACTGCGATGTTTCACATTAAACAGAAGTAGCTCTGTGTTTATTTATTTTTGATTGGCCCGGGCCATTCAAATAAAAAATAAACACAGAGCTACTTCTGTTTAATGCGGAACGATAAAGACGTGGAAGACCTTTTTTTTTTTTTAGTTCCTACCTGGCCTGGCCATTTGGAAATCTGGCAACCCTGAGCCCACCTAATCACGAAAGGGTTCATCTCTAGATCAAGAGAGGTCATTGTGTCCCTCTACTCATCACTCATTAGGCCCATAATAGAGTACAATGCCCCATTTGGTATGTACCTTAATTGGCACATGCAACAGCTGGTAAGACCACAAAAGTACCTCACCAAGAGGATCATGGGCTTCAAAGAGATGTCCTATGCAGCTTGACTAAAGAAACTCCAACTTTACTTGGTTGCTTACTGCCTGCTCAGAGGTGATTTATGCCTGATGTATAAAGCCATGTCCAACCCGGAATTAATGGACATGCTCCACCTCAAGAGAAACAAATCTCTTAGAGCCACACACCCCAGTGAATTAAACCTCAGCAAAGCAATAAACAGGATGTGCTGGAGGGATAGATTCCTGTCCCAGAGACTTACCTCGCTCTGGAATAGAATCCCAGTTGATGTTAGGCAGAGCCCTTCGCAGACTCTCTTCAAGAGGAATCTTGACGAGCAGATGGGAAATTGTAAATTTACTCCAGGGATCACTTCAGTGGCCCTGGTAGACAGAGGCCCAGGAAACTAATTTAAAAGGGAGACGAAAGCCAACACATTCTGGCTAGGCTTATAAATGCCCTTGGGCACATAGCCTAGTACCTACCTATGAACCCATGAACCTACACGCTCTAGGGACCTAAACCTTGTCCCCACAATAAACAGAACATGCCGGAGGGATAGATTCCGGTCCCAGAGACTTCACATACTCCAGAATAAACTACCTGTCTATATCAAACAAAGCTCCTCATTAGCACTCTTCAAAAAAAAATCTTGATGATTGGATGGGAAATAGGAAATTCACCCTGGGGATCACTTCTGTGTCTCTGCTCGACAGTGGCACAGGAAAATAAATTTCTTGGGTGGCAAAAGCCAGGGTACCTTTTTGGCTGGGCTTGTATAGGCGCCAGAGCCAATAGCCTAGTACCTACCTATGAACCTATGAACCTTTGAACCTTGCCTAAAAAAGGTAATATGGGGACAGCAAGAGCCTTGGCCAGTATTCAGAAGCATAGGGGCGACAGGTGCAAACCATCTGTAGTGAAGCAACAAGGTTTGTCTATCATGTCATCACAGGCAGACAGAGACTGGATCCACTTTGAATGACACCAGAAGCTCAGCCAATTGTTGAAGTTTATCATCTTTCTGTTATATTGCAATATCATATAGGTGAAGGTAAGATGCTACTCAAGGTTTGACCCTGTGTGTGCCAGCATGTGGTTCATCAACCCATATATGATATGGTCATGGCCTATGCATACAATACACAAACAATACACCTAGTATGATAAGCCTGCTGAGATTAGCAAATGTGAAAAAAACCTTTGTGCAGACTGTCAGCAAGTAATGTCTGTATTGCACCCTGTAACTCCATATTGCTTGCTGAAGTGTAAAGATGTACTTAGTTTGGATTAAGAGCACCGCACTTGCCAACTGTGTGTGTGTGTGTGTGTGTGTGTGTGTGTGTGTGTGTGTGTGTGTGTGTGTGTGTGTGTGTGTGTGTGTGTGTGTGTGTCTGCCTCTCCCTGGGGAGAGAGCAACCTTTTTGGAGACTACTCACACCCCTTAAAAGTGGTATACTAATCTTTGTCAAGTCTCATGATGTCAGCATCCTACAAATATACCTGTGGAAAGGTGAAATCCCAGTAATGTGTATAGCACGTTGTGTAAATGCGTACTGCTGTAGTATCATAATGTAGTTAGGAAAGAGTTTGAATCTCGCACTTGCTGACTGTGTGTGACACCATTGACTAATATGAAGTGGGTTTTGATTTTTCTAGTGTATGACATATCACAAAGACAACTTTATGTGCATTACAGATGTAAGGTAGCTGTGGGGCAAATCCATATATATACATGTGACCTCAATTATTTCATAGGTGGGGACTCTGCTTTCTCCATGAAAGCATCTGTTATCTTTGCCAGAGCGTGCTGGCACTTTCCAAACCTTAGGTCACTTCTGTATGCTTGTGACAAGCTTAGCCACTGCAGTGATCCCTGGGCTACATCTTCCATTTCACATCCACTCATCACGGTTTCTATTGAAGAGTGTGAGTGAGGGTTTATGCTTGAGGTATATTTGAAACCTGTTCCAAAGCAAGCAAAGTCTGGCAAAGATGACTAATCATTATAGGTGTGCAACAACCTCTGTGGATCTGCATGCAAACCCTTTATTGCTTATGTGCTCCACAGAGGGATTTCCAAAACCCTTTGGTAATGTGATTATCAAAGGAGAGATGACTTAACACATGGCTCTATGTATACATTAGTACCTGTTCCACATTTTGGGGGCTACTACCTATGTGGTACTCTGGGGATACTTTGTTTTCTAAAAGTGGATAACTATGCTTTCTTTGGCCTATAGCTTTACAGCATGAGTTTGACACCAGGTATCTGTCTGTATGATACCCTTTTGGAGGATGTGTGTGTCATCTGGAGAATAAAGTATAGCCCACAGTATGCATTGTCATCAAACGTGGGCAGATATATCTCTACTGTGTTTGCTTGTACCTAAGAAAGTTATATGCCAAACAGGAGTGGTCCCAGGACTGAGTGCAGGTGAATACCACTTGTTAATGGCATAGAATAGCACATGGAGGCTGCAAATGTTACTGTGTGTCCTACATCTGTGCGTCAGTTGTCAAGCCATCATCTAACAATCGTTTATGGTCAGTCTGTTGAGGTTATGTATAATACCAGTATGTGGGAAGGGTATGAATTGCTGGTGAGCTATAGCTTGGCTGTGTTGACCTCCCCTCCCTCACTTATAGCCTTGTTGACTGGCTTGAAGTCTACTAGGTGTAGGAGCCATGATCTGACCTTTAGAGAACCTAAGTGGGTATGGTGCAGTGTTTGCAGGTTCATAATGTCTCTGTTAATGAGTTCCATAATGCTGTGCTCCATAGCCTTCCAGATAACATTGGTCTGGCTTATAGGGTGAGAGTTTCCAGGACCTGTTGTAGTTCTATCCTTAAACAATTTATGTTAACATTTGCACTGGGTGTGATGAGGGTGGACAGGTTTAAGAATAAGTATATTAGAGGGTCAGGCCAGGTTTGAAGTTTAGTAGACCATGCCAGATAGGCAGGATTAAGTTGGTTTGTACATGTGCTGAGGAGGGATGCAGAGTATATTGTGAAATAGGTGCTAAGGATGAAGCCACCAGGTAACAGGAAAAGAGGAATGCCTAAGATGAGGTTTATGGCTGTGGTGAGAGAGGACATGCAAGTGGATGGTGTGATAGTGCAAGATGCAGAGGCCAGGAAGAAATGATGTACTGTGGTGACCCCTAATGGGAGCATCCGAAAGGAGAAGGAGAAGAAGAAGATGTTGTAGCTCAACCCTTGTGGACTGTGAACACCATTACCATGTGTCATTCCTCAAGTACGTAACCTGTATAGAGGCTGCATCTAGACAGAGCATTTAGGTGAGTGGTGACTTCATATGTCAGCTTGTGTATGACACAGCCAGGGACACTGTCCAGTACCATTGCCACTGTGGTGTGTACTTTGTTAAAGAGATGTTTTAACTAGAGTGTCTGTGAATCAGGTTTTACATTCTTCAGGTCTGGAAATGTGGCCCTTGTCTAATGACTGGGTGGTGAAATCCGCATTCAAACTGTCTGACAAGGAATTAGCAATGTCAGTCAGAAAAGTGTACTTTGTGACCATTTGCATTAACTGTGACCTGATCTGAGATTTCCCCTGTAGATTATGAACAACACTGAAGAAAGCTTTAGTGCTGTCTTTGGAATCCTTACCATTTTGTATTTTGAAGCTTGCCTTGTATGTTTATTGAGGGATTGTATTTTCTCAATGATACTGACCAGAGAGGTTATCCCTTCTTGGTATGTAACTCTTTTTTTGGTACAACTTCACACCTTCTATTATATATTTAGTTTATGGCAGGGGTCCATGAGACTAATGCACTTTTACTGTATAAGTGAGAATTTCTTGTGTTTGTGATAGCACGGTCCATGCAACCCTGTAGGTGAACAGTGTGCATTAATAAAGGATTATGCAGCTGGGACAGTGTTAACCTTAGTAATGCAAACCAATGACAGATAGCAACAACAGCATCAATCACAGCACACTGTCAACCCGTGTCATACACACACATGTGTACTCAAGTTCCAAAATATGCGTAGTACAATGCATACTGGCCACCAATAGAAAGTATGGAGTGTTAACACTGGCCAATACAGGGCATGTCACCCTGCCCATTTGTCCAATATGCACGTACATGCAGATAGTGCACCTCCACCATGTTCACAAATGTATACCTGCAGACCTGTGCTGCGCACACCCCACACTTACTGTCCACTGTATAACACATGCTGACACAACTACACACATCAGCCAAGTGGCACATGGGCAAACAAAACACAACTGGAATAAACACTGGCGGAAACAATACAACATTGCTAATTACAGCTTTAATGCATCATGCCTGCTCAGCTACACCTTCAAGGATATCATTACACTTTACTGCTGACAACATGTTACACATTCAACCATTGCTATACTTTATTAAAGTCACCATGTATATCAGCACCATGTTAGCCTGTTCCTGCATCAATGTTACAGATGACAGAAGGTGGCACATGTTTCATCATATGCACAAGGTGTGTTGTTGGTTTGCCAGAGGCCTACACTGAGTCATACAATCGACATATGTGTGTGAGTGTGTGTGTGAGGGCCATGAGTACTGTTGTGGGCCAATGTTGATGTAATGTGTGTGGGTATGTGTTTGTCCTAGGTTTCTGGTTTATGTGTGTGTGTGTCTGCATGCACACAGTTCTACCATGTGGCTGCCATATACAGGGATTTGTGAGACAGCTACAGACTGTACCTAGCAGGCTTTACAGATCACCATATCTGGCCATGGATATGAAACCTGTGCCTGGCAGGGGTGCTACAAACAGTATCAGGTACTAATCCAGACTGGGTACTATCCGAAGAGGTTGACATATGTCCACTGGATCCAGTTCCCTGCTGGGACTGGCCAGAGCCACGTGCACGTGGTCTTCCAGGACGGTCTATGGACAGCCGCCCCCAACATTGCTGGGGCTGGTACTGGCACTACGGGAGCGGCTGTGACTTGCTGGATGTTCACAGCAACCTCCAGCTGCTGATGTTGCTGGCATACGTCCACGTTGATGTCTCAACTGTCCCACACTGTCCTGACACATGGACATGACATTGTGGAGGACATCCAATGTCTCATCCCAACATCTATCAATGACCTCAGTGTAATTACGTATGGCACCTGCTAGGTCACAGATACTGTAATTTACAGAGGTGTTATGAGCCCTCTGTGCCCTTAGTCCCTGTCTGGTGTACCGCCCCATATGTGTCTGTGCCTCCATGACAGCCTGGAACAAGCGTGTGGTAGAAAGAGGTGTGGCACGTCTGCCAGGGGCATGATGACCAGCAGTGCTCTGATGAGAACCCCTGGGCATCTGCCTATGTGGTACCATTCCAGACATCTGGCTATGGCTGCTGTGTCCTGATACATGTGCCATAGATACCACACTGTCCTGGCCAGTGCCAACCGTACACTGTCCCTCAGCTAAGGGCAATGGTGATGATGGATGTACAGGCAGTATGACTGTGTGCAAGGATGGGGTGGAGACTTGTGTACTGTCAATTGGTGGCCCAACAACAGACCCTGACAAACCTGCCTGTGCCTCAACACACCTATCCTCATGATCACTGTATGTCTCAGTGACATCAGGTTCCCTGCTGTACTGAACCAGCCCCACCTTGGCACCTGTGAGAGGAAAACAGTAATCGCACTTTAAGACCTGAACATGATGTCAAACCACATGCACACATGCGCACATGCATACATGCGCACATGCACACATACACACATGCGCACATGTGCATATACACACATGCACACATGCGCACACGCACACACACAAAAATACACTCCTCCCTAAAGCAGACACACAAAACACCAGCAATCTCAGAACATACACAATAGCAGGTGATGGTGGGGTACAGTATCACAAGCAAAACAGTCATATCACACATGTCAGCATGCAGGACATGTGTTGCTCAACAGCATGCAGTGCAAGTGTAGACAGTGCTTGTTACTAACAGTATACATGGCTTTGATGCATGTGTTTTGTTATTAGGTGATGGACCTCCACCTGGAACACAATGCATACACGGACACAACATTGCTGTGCAGATACTCAAAACTCTGTAATGTACTGTGCACCATAACAAACAGGTGTACATACCATGGCTGGATGTGTATCTGTGTGTCAGATAGGTATCCAATGCTGATTACAGCCTCTGTGTCTTTAGCAAATAATTGTAGACACATTTTTTAGCACATGCATGATGAGTATTCACACAACATCATCAGTGGTATATGGATAATTGATGGAATACCATTCAGCCACATACCCAATGTACAGTATTTATGGTGAGTGTAGATCATATTGTGGACATGCCAGTGTCATCCATGACATGACATGCTAAAACACAACTGCATATTTAAACACTACACATACCCAAATGTGTGTCATATGACCTAGCCAATCAATAGCATCACAAGACATATATGTGTCAGTTGTGCAAACGGTGATTGGTATGCATATTGTTTAGAGGTGCATATGTGTGCACACATGCAACATTAAGGTGTATAGCAATGAAAGCTATGTGTAGTACTGTGGTTACAATAACTGGATGGGTATAGTACCATAGGCCATCATCATGAAGCATCATGTGGTCACTCATGGCTACAAATGTTTCCCAAACCAGCACTGCTCATGCTGTACCAGAACTGTACTACCATGGCTACATTCACCATTTCACAACCAGTTGTTACATGAGTTTGTAAGGAGGCCAATAAGGAGCATTCCCTGACATGAATGTGTAGTGTGTTGCAGAGTGTTTAAATGCCCCATGATAGGTCTCTACCCCTCAGGTATATTATGTGTAATGTGTGGATGAGATTTTGGATACTGGAGTGTGTCTTTATAGAGGGTTTGGGAATCCTTTATGTGTAGCATGTTAAAATGCTCTGTGTATGACATAGATGTGTATGTTATGTGCATGTTGAGTATTAACTGTGCCTATCCAATGGTCACTGCAGTCTAGCCACATTTGTTTGAGATGGTCTGGGTATTGCATGTGTTTGAGGCAGCTAATCACATTAGTGAGATGTGCGTGGTCTTACACCAAACATGCACAACATGCATTATAGGTAGGTGTGTTACATGTGTACATGGCCTACACCTTAACTATGACATGCACTTTTTATTTACAATAATAAATGTAGAACACACTCACCAGCATCTGTCCGCTGCCTTGATGTCACCCCAGAGGGACCTACATAGAGATGAGACAGTTTGTCAGTGGCCACAACTGTGGAATTGCTACTGTGTGTTTGCAATCTTACAGTACAACAGTTTACATTCACAGGGCTACAGATTATGTTCCAAATGATCAGTATTGCACAATGACAGGCTCCACATCTTTTAACAACACACTCCACATCTCACATATGCATGATCTACCAATACAGGTAACAGTAGTCTACAGATATGCCATGTTACCTGCACGCTCCATGTGTGCTTGCTGGGTGGCTCCAACCTCCATCATGGTGTATGTCTGCTGCTGTTGTTGTTGGGCAGGTGCCACCAGGCTCAGGAGCAGCTCCTCCACTCTGGTGAGGGAGGAATGGATATTAACACCACCTCCTGTTGCAAGCTGTTGTCTCCACACATCAGCAGCACACTGACGGACATGTCTGAGAAGATCACTGCAGTGGTGGCGTACCTGCTCATATGTCCGGTTATGCAGGCCTACTTCATTTACCCTGCGGACAACATCTTGCCACATTGCAGTACACTCCTGCTGGTCCTGGCTGGTTTGTGAGTACATGAGACTGCAGTGCTGAATCACACTGGTAGTAATTATGTCATCTTCAGCACTACTGTAAGTGAGGTTCCTGCGATGTGCCATGATCCCTGGAAGACATAAATACAAAAATATGTCTGAGCAAGTCATATGGCACATTTAACATTATACAGTGCAGATATCACTGAATTGCCATATATAGCAACCTATTAGCTAACCGAGAGTGAAACACTTTAACTGCCACTTATCACTGCTCACCCCACAACTGCTTGGAAGTGCCTGGCTCATTCTAAATATAATGAACCATGTTCTGCACAGCAACAAAATAAAATCACTATATAACACTATACAAGAGTACTTGGCACACTGTATGCAACATGATGCACCACCTAGCTACAGCAGATATACATCAAGCTGATGTGTAAAGAAATATATCATCCATCACAATGAATGTAAGGTCCAGTAAATGTATTACTATTATACCACACAACTTGTTAATGGCAAACCCGTGTCCAAAATATGTGCACAATTGGGAATATAGGTTGCATACTGCTGTAGTACACTATGAATGTTGCTAGATACGCAGTTATATGTTTTACCACACATATGTCAAAGGACATGTTACAGGCATACCCACACACACATCAGACATAATTACAGGACACAAAGGTATGACAACCCAGATAAGCTTTCAGTGTGTACTATACAGTACTGTGTGTCAGTACCTACACAACCTTAATCTTGAGAAATGTAATCTGTGATGAATACAGGGACCACACAAAACAGTGGATGCAAGCAATGTGGACACATACCATACTTTGCTGTACAGGCCCAGAGCTTCAAGTTGTACTACAGTACACACAGGATTTGGATTCAACATCAGTACCAATCAATAATCATAGAAGTAGTGCTTTAGCCTCCAAAGACACACAATAGTTAAAACCAAGAGATTTAATCACACTGTATGCAATAGCACTTTTTCTGCCTAGCAACAGAATACACAGCTTTTGCTAGGATCAAAGCAAGGACCCATAATACCATGACATAAACAGTTTCCCACTAAGCTATCCCACAGATACATATCTTTGACTTATTCACAAACACATTGACCATCACAGTCAGTTAACAGTATAGAGAATATATTGCAACAAGCAGATGTAGGTGTGCATGAGTATATATAACTATATATATATATATATATACATATACACATCCATTGGTGTACATATACATATATATGTAGGCACATATAAATTTCACCTTTCATAGTGAGAATATCAATTATACAAAGGATGTGAGGTGTACAGTAATGTAATAAAATTGCACAGTCTTGGGATAAATGCATTGAAGGTGTTCACAGCCCAGGTAGCTTTAGCAGGCCTCACTGGCTTCAACATTGCAAACTGAACAAACCACCCACAGCATTTAACCACCACATGTCATACACCAGCACTGTATGCTGTCTTGTTTGTCACACACCAAAACCTACATACAAATATGTGCATACTAATCTTCACCAACATATATATCTCCACCCTTCACAATCAGTTGCAATATGTCCCCTGCTCTATGCACATATACAGATGTGAATATATATGACACATATATATATATATATATATATATATATATATATATATATATATTTCTCCGTATGTGTGTGGCATACATACACAAGGTCCACACTGTTGTAAGTCCCTGGACCTCACAGCTGAACTGTTGGGCCTTGCTGCAACACAAACAGGTGTCACATATGAACACACACTAACATTAGGGGGTATATATGGCTACAAATGCTAGATAAGCATACTAGACTGCTACAGCAGTTGTCAATGCTAAGCTACACTTTAATATGACTATCATGCATGTGTTGTTCTGTCACGCCCATGTTTATATAATGTCAGCACTAATCCCCCCAACAGCCATTGGCCACACTACTGTACAGAACACAGATAACATGGATCAGATCTTTGACATTTAATGCTGAGCTACACATTTCACAGGTATGTCCCACTGCCCACAGGTACACACTGTATTGTCCATAGCAGTAGTTAAGCAGAACATCTATGCATAAATAAGTACTGATGCCACATATGAATGGTTCACATTATGTAGACTATTCTTCAATAACATCTACTACATGCCAGTAAATACATATGTGTCACATACCTTTCCTTTGTATGATTTGGTAATCTTTCTTTTTCTTTTTTCCTTTTCTCTGTCTCTCTCTCTCTCTGTCTCTCTCTCAGTCAGTCTCTGCAATAGAGTGATTGAGTTTGTTGGCAGAGATTGCAGCCTGCTTTTGTAGGTATTTGCACATGAGCATGTGATGGCCTCTGCACCAATTAGTGACCACCACTTGCTAATTGCATGCAGCCTGCTGTGTAGTAATTGCAGTAATCACTGTCATAGCAACCCAGTAATATAAATTGCTAACTCAGGTAGGCGTGGCCCTTTCAGCTTTCCAAGATGGAGATCATCCATGTTTGCTGTGGACATCATTGTTTAAGACAGAAGGTTGGTATAGTTCTTATATCAGAAGCCAGAGGTGTAGCCAGAGATGTACATTTTGTACTCAGACCTAATGTTGCTGCTTCTAGTACTCACTTGTCAGTGTAGAAATATACTCACCCCTCAAAATACTACCCCAAAATACATGGAAAGATGTACTTTCTTTTCAACTTTTACAAATAACTGCCATACAAAGCTAGTTATTGAGATGTATTCCTTTGGCACAAGAATTGTCTGTGAACTGCTATACTGTGAATATTCATTTACTTAGTTCTAAACAGTTTGTGCTTTTTTAGTGTTGACATTAGCAGAAGCTGCTCAGAAAAACTAGACACATGTCAGTACTGCGGGTATGCTTACCTACATCCTTGGTAGACCCTGCACACACAGATATATTCTACATTTGGGTAGGGGTGCAGAAGTACAGAGAGCGTAAGTATTATTGTGTGCATTTTATCTTGCTGGACTTACAGTGTTGCTGTGTACATGTTAGTTTATCAAGGCAAGTAGTCTGTCTGCGTAACTCCCAACTGTGGACCTATCCACATGGTAGCCAGAGAATAGCCTGTTATTTTTTTGTCTGTGCACCACACAGGTCTTTTCAGCAATAGAGCAATGGCATTGTTACAGTTGGTTGCTACCAGTACATGGCTACATCCATTTGTATTTCAGTGTTGTATTCCTACATAAGGATATGCTTCTGAAACTCCTTCAAAAGCTATTTGCACAGTGTGCAACAGCAGAAAGGCTGTTATGCCTCTGTGTTTCTGCCTCTGCCAGACCTCTCAAACACTCAGGTACATATTTGAACAGACTCAGGGAAAAGTAAAGAAAAAGTCAGGGACACCTTTAACATATTAATGCCATTAAGTTGAAACATTGAGAGAATCAGTGCATATGAATTAATACACCTTTTCTGAAGTAAAATAAGTGTCTAACTCTCAATTATTGTCATTATTCATTAAGTGTAATTCACCACCTTTCTGGCCAAATTCTGTAGTTTTTGGAGGGATTCATTGGGACAGAGCTAAAATTTGTGTCAAAATCAGGGGCATCCCTAAAAATTAGGGACAGTTGGGAGGTAAGGCCTCTGCCCTAAACAGATATGCCAGTGTTTGTCCTGCTGTGATACTGTGTGGGGTTGTAACGTGATGGTGTAACATTATTTCCTGCTAGAATGGCTGCTTCTCTTATCACAGTCATGTAATGTAATCCCACAACAACTGTTGGTAAAGATCCATAGAACAACTTGTGTGGTATGGCATTCCTATTTTTCCTTTACATTCACTCATTCTGATGCATGATATATTTATTTCAGCACCAACTTGTTGTATATGTACCGTGGCTTAGTGGTACTTCATGTTGTGTAGTGTGTACAAGGTCTGGGGTTCGAGACTGACAGAGGTGTTTTATTTTGCTCCGGAGCAGAACAAGGGCCCTCACATACAGAGTGACTAAGGCACTTTTAAGCAGTTGTAAGTGGGTTTGCGCAGGTTTGCGCAATGCTTAGCAATGCTTAGCTAAGTGCAAACAAGCGCACACTTGCACAAACCTGCTAACTACTGCTTAATAGTGCTTACTCCCACTAAACCCCGCACTCATTTCTTTGAAAGAAAAGAAAAATGGGGAGATGGAAAGTGGTGAAAAAGGGGCACAAAGAGGGAAAGACAGTATGGAAAGCAGCTCGGGATGTGCAGGACAGGTGTAGGGAAGGTCCATAGCTGCCCATTTCTTTAAAAGCAACAGCTGTGCATATGGAATAAATTTAGAGGGAGATATGAAACCTTCAACCCTTGATAGAGGGGTGAGGACAATAAATTATGTTGTAATGCCAATTAAATTACATTTTATGTGTCCAGTGGACATGTGCAAAATGGGCAGCTATGTATGGGGCGTAATTTTTTTTTGGGAGCAGATTGCCTTTTTTTTTCAGGTGAGAGTGGAATGTGGGGTAGGGGAAGTAGGTATATTTGGGGGGGTAGGTTGAGGAGGTAAACAGACAAGACAAACAAGATGCATACAGGGGTGGTATATGACACATGTGGTGGGTGAACACCTTTGACGGGAGGGATGTTTGGAAATCGCAAGCCATTGAGCCCACAGATGGAAACAGTGGGACTGAAGTCCCCACCCATGGGCAGTCACCACTGCACCTTCACAGCCCAGAGGGTGGCTGTGCTGGGGGCTGTGTAAGAGGGGCAGGCTGACCCAGGAGTTGTGCCACTCGTGCCTCAAGCTGGCGTAGAGGTTCTGCAACAGAACGTTCAATCTCTCTACACACCACAGCCAGGACTGTTCGAAAGGTGACAGGTGGCCCTCCTCTGCCCACGCTTGTGCGGGGGGGGGCCAAGCCCCATCCCCTGCAGTGCTTCCACCCGAAGGTGGCACAGAGCCAATGGAAGAGGAGGTCCCAGGCTGGGCACCGGACCTGCTGGTGCCAGGTGCCATGGCCAGCTGAGGTGGGACAGGTGGGTCTGCTGGGACCGGCCTTCCCATACGAACTATATTTTGGAGGGTTTAATAAAGATATGGGTTAGTAACAGTCAACAGCATTCCCAATTAGTTATAACAGCATTCAGAAGTATTCCCATTAACCCAACACACCAGATTTTCAACAGTTGAAGAGCAAGCATAACACATGCATATATAGAACATTAGTGGACATTACAACAGCATGCAGGTTGAATTGATGGCAACAGGTCACCAATATTGTCATATTTTAACATGGCACATGCACAGAAATAAATGCAAATATTTATAAACCAATAGGACATATGTCCCAACAAATGTTTTGAGATTAGACATACCGATTGAGGTGTGGAATTGCATTTTTTATGCACATACAGTAAGGTGGAAAAGGATAGCTCAATTAACAACTTATATATCCTTCTAGTTTTCACTACATTCTTATTAACTGCAGTTATATGTCCCTTACATGTATTATTACACTACCCAATGTCCTTATATTGTGCAATTGGATTTTGCTAGATCATTATATACATGAGCTGTATATTACATACAAACTGTCCAAGATGCAGATGTTACTGCTATATATTTTGAGAGTTGCTCACACACACTACTGCTAAAATGGTACACTGACAGCTCTACTTTCATATAATTATCTAGATATGTTGAGGTGAAAGTATCAGTTACATGTTAACAGCTCCCTACATTTCTGGCAGCACACTGACATTTCTGGGGAACAAAATACCAAGCTACTCATGTGCCAGATTAACCTGTACATGCTGGGCATGAAC
Source organism: Protopterus annectens (assembly GCF_019279795.1). Lineage (NCBI taxonomy): Eukaryota > Metazoa > Chordata > Ceratodontiformes > Protopteridae > Protopterus > Protopterus annectens. The sequence goes on from NC_056742.1 coordinate 417,783,312, forward strand.
CAACAGTTGAGGGCTGTAAATATGCATAAAAGCTACTGGCACTCCCTTCATCCACGTTATATGGGCCTACTCAAGTGTGGGTTAACACTGCTTAATACAACAGTACTATTTGTAAAATGCAACAGTACAACAACATATCAAAGAAAATGTCACAGACGCACTCCAGGAATTATACATTTATTAAAGGATTATTACACCTTTATTTATTGGGTTAAAACACTTTTTGAAAGCTCTGTCATTTATTTTATATAACAGTACATGCAGAATAATTACTAACCTGCCTAATGATGCAGCCTTTGCAACCTATCTTCATGGGCTTGCTGATTCATAGCCCGGACACCTGAAGCTGTGAAGTAAATGCAGTGATATTGAGACATACCTATCCATAATATAGACAAGCACAGCAATTCTTAACTACTTAATATAATGGCATTAGGCATCGCACGGAACTCCTGGATCCACTTGTCCAGTTGATCTTCCTTACGTTGCTTCAGGTCAGAATAATGGTGCCTGACCTGCCCACCAGTCCGAGGAACACCAGTGACACTGGTGAGATCATGAGCTAGACTGTTCCAGGCCTCTGTTTTATACTGGGTGCCCTGGTACTGGCCCCGCAGGAGTCTTTCCTCATGATTGTGGACAAGGAGCCAAACATTACTTTGGTCTCCTCAATGCCCCAGCGTTGCATTCGAAATCGAGTGCCTTCTCCAACACTGGCCATGCTGACTGCAGAAGGGAGCTACAACCAGTTATGGCAAGTATTCTCGCCTGTGGAGCTTAACTATGCCTCATTTCCCGCACTTATTTGTGATTGGCCAGTTTTGAAAAAACTCAGCTGTAGGCACACCTGCTTAGCTGATGTTGGCAATGTTTAATATTCCTTTGATAGATATGTATCTGTTGAAAGTGCATGGTTATGAAATGCTGTCATGGCTTAGTGGTTATGTACTGTGACTATAGTGCACAGTATCCTGTGTTTGAGCCCTGTCACTGATTTTTATTTTCCTACAGGCCAGACCTGAATGGTTAAGATACAGTAAAGGAGGTGTGGCCATGTTTAGCCGAGTTTGCTCAACTTTGCCCGACTTTGACCAACGTTGCTCAACATTGCTTGATGTTGCCCGATGTTGCACTGGTAAGTGCGGTATGCAACTATGCGCAAATACGTTGTATTTGCACTTGTTAGCACGGTGCGCAGCTAACCGTAAATACATTGCACTTGTTAACGCAGTGCTCACCTATGAGCAATTGGTTTTAAATATGCTAAATACTGCTAAATTGTGCTTAGCAGTGCTTTATATTGCTTAAAATAAGTTACTCATGCCTCAGAATGCATAACCATTTTACCTTCATATATATATATATATATATATATATATATATATATATATATATATATATATATAAAATTTGTTCACTACTACATATAACATTTGAATGCTTTTTACAAAACCTATACATGATAAATGTCAGGAAATATTTTTGTATACAGATTTCCAACACAAAATGGAACGTGCAGTAGTGGGACTCGAACCGGGAATGTCTCCTCTTTGTGCGAAGGCTCTAACCACTACACTATTATTATTTTGCTTAATTTGCATATTTTTTCTTATTATCCTCTTCGGTGTCTAAGCTGCTAACTGTAGCTAAGCAATGGGCAATCTCGCGCAAACACGCACAAATATGGGCAGCTATTTCGGAAATAAAACAAAAAAAATAAATTTAATTTTTAAATTTGTACAAGGTATAACATATGGGGGAGTGTAGTGTTACAATGTACACTTGTGAGCGGACTCTCTCATGTAACTAGACATTTCTGGACTTTCGTCATTGCAGGGGCATGGATTTTTGGACTGCTCGGCAGTCCGACATGCCCCCTACACTCGTCCATGCTCCGTGTAAGCTTTAGAGTTGAGGCAGCGCTCCCTCATTAATATGCATGGCGCGCTGCTGTCATACTCTTAGACTGGCATTTCCATGTAAGACTAATCTAGTCTTACATGGAAGATTAGTAAATCCTGGGGAGTGTTTGTATTTATTTGATTTCAAATTAGGTTATTTTGTTAAGATAAACAATGATTGTTTACAAAATTCAAAAGATGTATATATTGTCCAGATTTAAATAAATTATTTATAAAAACAAATATTTTACTGATTTTAATATAACAACTAATAAAATATATTTTAAAAAAGAGAAAAAACAGTTGATAATAGTGTTTACTTCCAACACACTTTATAAACTAACCATAAATAAATACCGAAGCTTTATAAAAATATTAGAAGTATGCAGTGTTATACAGCATGAGGATTGTTTCTACTAATATATGCAGTACCCGCAAAAAATCTACAGATTTTTAAGCCCGGCCTCCAACAAACCTGATACAGGAGTTGCTGAAATCTGGTCATCATCACTGATATAGTACCCCCACTTGATTTTGTCTGCTTGCAACCTGTATCAAACCCAACATCTGGGTTTGTTATACTTTCCACGATAGCAGACATATAAACAGAACACTAAGTGTTTCCCATTCTAATACCGCAGATAGTTTAGCCTGACTGAGAACACTAAATTAAGGGTTGGGGACCTCTTCTAGCCCCTCTGCAATGCTCAATTTGCTGTAAGCAATTAATTCATAACAATCCTAAGTATACTCTTAAAGTACTAAGTATACTCTTAAAGTATTCAGATATGTTCTTATTCATGTTAATATGAAAATAAAAGCTAACTGGAAGCATATGTGTGTTTTATTACAGGAATAATATGGGGAAATAACATGATTCTTGCAGGCATCAACCTTCTCTGGGAGTCCATTGACAGCTTTCTTCCTATTCCACCCTCTCTGAATTCAGTTTTCACCATCTTGTTAAAGGACTCAGAAATTCAAACCCATTAACTGCAAGCATAGTCATTTCGAATTTCTATGGACCAGTCATCCTTCTAGATGACCGACTCCTTATATTGTTTGTCCTACATCAGTAACCTCTGCTTAATTTGGTCTGCCATTTCTGCAAGAAAGCCTCATCAGTTTCATATTTCCATCATCTCCATCACATGACAAATATTAAAGCATAACCACATGACCAAACATTAAAAGTATTGGCTAAGCTGGCCATTACAGACTAGTCATCTGTAACTGAGCAGGAGAACTGTAATACAGGCCCAAACGCTTCCTCTGTATCATTGTCCTTTGTTATGCAAACTACTACCAAGTTAAAACCAGAAATATAAAAGTAATCCCACACCATGTTTGTCCTTACAGATGAAGAATGCACTTACTGCATGGAAAGGGACTGGTCCTAGTACCAGTCCCCCTCACTCCATACTGATTATAAACAATGTTCTTTACTCAGAAAGAAATGCAACTGTATTGCAAACAAGACAAAGGCATCCTACCTACAAAAACATCAACAGGCACTATTCAGAAATCCTACAAATTTCTACAGTGAGATTAATAAATTATTGGGGGCCAGTACTACTTTATCCTAGATCACTCTTGGTAAATGTTCACCTAACTTGTATTGTTAAACTGCTGACAAGGCACTTGCTGGACACTTCCCATCTCACTTCAGTGTACCTACCACAACAAGTTTTTCACACCTGGAACCCCATGGCCCAGCTAGGACTATATTTGACTTTGAAACTTACTTCCAGTTTAAGATAACCAATTACCTTAAACACTATTAATTTCTAGTTGATAAACGTTTCAACCTACAGAAAGGCTAGTTATGATACTCTCTACCACAAGCTTATTTAGAGTACCACATCTAAGACACATTATTAACAGATCCCACATAAGTCGTGAATTTCTTGATTTCTGGATAACTGCCAGCATCACTGCAGTCCATAAAGGTCTCCATCATTAGTTCTGCCTCTTTCTATCCTGTATACATACATACATATATACATACAAATATTTCAAGCACAGGCATTAATGCCCTTCTAGCCTGCCAATATACCAAAAGAGTTGTTCCCATAATAAGTGTCCAGGCTGTTCATAAAACTATCTAAACTAGTGCTTACTTTAATCTAATTTGGTAGTCTGTTCCATGCATCATCCACTGGTGACCAGAACCAATTAGTACACTTTTCATTCCTGTAGAATCTTATACATACGTTGCATAATTATTATGTACTACATTTTAATAATCCCAAACATTCCCAGAGGCAGTTACCTTTAAATGCCCCATATACCTTAATAAGGTTTCCTCTTAGATATCTGTATGAGACACTGTACAAGTTCAGCTATTTTAGTTTTACATAATAACTTAAATTTTCATATCTGTGGATGCCCTTGGTATATTTCCTTTACAGGCAGTCCCCGGGTTACAGATATCAGATGTGGACAACCTATAGATAAGAACGGGCTGCTGCAATGTTGGAAATAACTTGAAAATAAATAAAAATCCTTTAAAGTTGCCCAAATCTTAGATATGCTCTGCCTACCCTAAACTTTTCTTTAACTGCTCTATTTCCGTTATTAACAACTTTGACAATTTCCCTTTATACTTTTCTTTATTTCCACCCCTGTGGATAATTATTAGAGGGAATGCTCTTTATCATTACAATTATACATTAAACTGTCTTGTTTTTATTATATATTGTACCGTTATGTTTTATTGATCGTGCATTTTACACTGTTATGATTTCTGTCCTCATGTAATATTTCTGTCTTAATGTGAAATGTCCATTGTATATACAACTGATGTTGCTATATGTTATTTTGCTGTATTTTATTTCTACTTTGTCATGGAGCTTATCTCCCTGGGCCTCTACTGAAAATGGACGTATATCCAGTTAGACTAGCCTGGTCAACAAATGTAAAATAAATAATAATAAATAAATAAATCTTACCTTGAAAATGAAGAATTATGTTGGACTTTCCTTTTCCCCATTTTCCCCGTTCATGAAGCTGCTCGCACATCTTGTTAGAGCAGTTACTTCCACCTTCCTGGAGAACAAGAGATCTGATTGGTCAAGAGATCACTGTGATGGCAATCTGATTGGTCAAGACTGCTGTCTTGTACAGTACAGTATTGAAGCAGTTACTGTACTGTACAGTAGAATGGGCAAATGACATTGTGGGTCACTAGGGTCTAGGTGACAGTAGGAGGTATGGCAGAGGTTTAAAAGTTCAGAAAAGAGTGAAAAACATTCATGGGTGATGCCTGTAGTACAGAAATGTGAAGTGAAGCTTAAAAAGAGGTAAGGGTATCATATTTTGTTCGTATTGAATGTTCTCCTGTACTGTACTGTATTGCATTTTTATGTACTATTACATAGTATTATTACACTGTACTTACAGTGTTATTATTACTACAGTATAGAGTATTATGTTTAAGATTTTGTTTTATTTGGAAGTGTTTCTAAAATGTTTTATATGCAAAGAAAAGTAAAATAAATACTAGACTCGGGCAAACATTTGACTAAGTGACATTTAATAAGAAACATATGTACGTGTTTTGACTTGCATACAAATTTGTCTGTTCAGTTTACTTATGCTTGTTTTCTTATAAGTTTTCTATATTGTTATTCCATACTCAAGTTTTGGTCAAATGTAACAAACAATTACATCATCATTTCTAATCTGTTAGACTTTATTTTATTTTTTCAAATAGAATTTTTATTGATTTTTGCAATACATATATATCACAAGTAATTGCAGTTTAACAATGAGCAGTAATACAGAATAACTACTAACTATATACAATATGTACAATAGTGCTGCTTAAGAATAATATGACCCTTGGGAGTAAACCTAATGAAAGATCTAGACGAAAAAAAGTGAATACTGTAACTGAACACAATGTATTACCCTTGATTTGAAACTTATAGAACAGATAAAGGAGAAGACATAATACTTGTCTTGAGCCACCGTACAGTCGGGGTAAGGAGAAAGGGGGAAAAAGAAAGAATTAAATATGCATATAGAGGAGGAGCATATAGTAGTGTTGTACTAGCTTAGTTTATAAGTACTTAGTTGTCTGTCAAGTGCTCAAATATGGTATTCCAGAATGTCTGGTAATAAGCATGCTTGTGTGAGTTTGTTATTAGAAGTTTTTGTGAAGTAATGTATTTAACAGCCAAACACCTAAACCCTCTCCAGGACATTTTAGTACGATCTAGCCAATGTTTGGTAATGTAAAATTTGACTAATAAACAAAGTGCAATTAAGATATGCAATCTCAATTTTGATATTTTAAGATTAGTAACATGTAACAGTCCCATCTCCCACGAGAGGGGAGATTTATGGTACCCCATCTTGTCAAGTTTCACCTTGAGGGAACACCAAATACTGTGGGAGTATCTACAAAACCATATTATATGTAGGATGTCAGCATGAGGGTAGGAACAGCAGGAGCATGTAGTAGACACATTCGGGTTAAATTTATTTAAGTGGACTGGAGTGAAGTATAAGTTATTGGTAATCATAAATTGTGCATAAGTAATCTTTTTAAATGGGAAAACGTAAGTATGGATTTAATAGCTGATAGCTTTTGCTCCACTAGTAGGTTCGATCCTTGTTGATTCCAGTAGTCCGCATATATAATTTTATCTTGATATCGAATTGTGTTTATAAGCTTATAAGAAAGGGACAGCATACTCTTCTCACTGACTAAGATTTGTAACAGTTTGGCAACCTGGTTGAAGTCAGATTCAACAATGGTGTAGTTTTGAAGTAGAGATGTAATCATTTCCCTTATTTGCCTCAGAATTATGATGTATTTTTTAGATACATTTAGGATATCTCATAATTCTGTTAGGGATGAGTTTCTATGCTTATCCCATAGTATGCACTCTTTTATTTGAGGGTAGTCGACCAGATTGATCATGCTAATTCGAGTTGAGGTGAATGGGTTGAAATACAAAGAGAGCTTTTTCTAGCTCCAGGGATTTAAATATCTCTTGGAAAGATTTGATTTTAACCTTTAGGATATGATGCAGCTTCAGATTCTTAAGAGTTAAAGGGCCTAAGAATGGGAGAGCTTTGGGGTTAAAATTACTATTCAGAGCATGATTATGATACATTTTTACCCAAAGGGGGTCCATGTTGCATCGTTTGGGTGGTAGTTGGCAACTGTAATTAATCTATTGGCGTGCAGGATTCTGTAATAAAGTTGAAGGTCAGGCATACCAAGGCCTCCCCTATCTTTTGGAAAGGTAAGTCTTTGATATGACACTCTTACGGATTTTGGGTGCCATATGAACTTTGCGAAGGCTTTGTGAATTTTAGTGAAAAATGCATTGGGAATGGAGGAGAGAGATGCATGAAAGTGATAGAGGAGCTTTGGGAGGATGTTCATTTCAATGATAGATGTTTTAGATAACATAGGAAGCTTCATCTGTTGCCACCTAGACATGTCTTGTGAAAGTGCCGCCCATACTTTAATTAAATTGGACTGTAATGTGGAGGAAGAAGAATGGTCGTAGCAGACCCCTAGATATTTGAAGGAGTATACTATGTGGAAGGGTGAGTCTGGAAAGAGATTTTCCCTATGAGCTGCAAGATTGATTGGGAAAATATAGGATTTGTTTTGGTTAATCTTATAGTCCGAGCTATGCGCAAAGGTATTTAATGTAGTGGTTAATTTCTTGGTGTCTGACAAAGGATGTTCAAAATATAGATTCAGGTTGTCTGCAAATGCAGTCAAGCTGATCCTGGTATATAGTGTTCTGGGAATTGAGTGGTGTGTTTCTTGTAATATGGATAAGAAGAAAGGTTCTAGATATAAGTTGAACAGAAGAGGGGAGAGAGGGCATCCTTGTCTGGTGCCATTTGAGATTTTTATCGGTTGTGAGTATTGCTTATTGGTATATAGGCACATGTAAGAACTATTGTATAACATTTTGATAATATTGATGAACTCAGGGGGTATATTGAAGTAAGATAGGACTTTAAACAGAAAGTTCCAGTTGACCCTATCAAATGCTTTACACTCATCCAGTATCATTGCATATCTTGGATTTTTGTCCTTCTTGGTGAGGTTAATCATGGTTTCCATAGTCAGCGTATTGTCCCAGGTGTGTCTGTTGGACATGAAACCTGCTTGTTCTTTAGACATTAGGGAAGGGATTACTTTTTTAAACCTTTCAGCTAATATGGATGATAGAATTTTAATGTCAACGTTCATTAAGAAAAGTGGCCTGTAGTTATTAAGGTTGGATTTATCCAGGCTATTTTTAGAGATTAGTATGGTCTTTGAGTGGTTAATGTAAAGGTCTGATATACTGTTGAGGTATATACATTTGAATAACTTGAGTAGAATGGGAGATAAATTATCTTTAAATGTTTTATAAAAATCTGGAGAGTATCCATCTGGACCTGGAGCTTACCCAACTTTAAGATTGCCTATGGCATTTATAACTTCATGTTGAGACAGTGCGGCAGATAGGATTACTTTCTGGTCTTCATTTAGCTTTGGGTACATGATGTCGTAGAAATAGTCTTTTATCTCTGCGATTGGGGTTTGGTGATTGGTATCTGAATATACTTGATGGAATAACTGAGTAATTTGAGTGGTTGATTTGAAAAGTGTATCTTGATGATAGATAAGGGCTATTCTGGGTTATTTCTGTTTATTTTCAATTAGTCTAGCTAGTGCTTTGGAGGGGGTTTGTATCCATTCAGAGTATTTTGATATAAATCTTAGTTCTTGTAGGGAGTAGTTGGATTGGTGTAAGTCAAATAGTTCCCTTTGCTTATCTATCATTTCATTTTCCATTGCTAAAGTGTAATTCACTTGAACTTTATCATCTAGTGTTCTAATCTCAGATATTAGGTAGTTCTCTTTTTTTTTCCTCTTTTTTTTTAAGGTATGTAGATTTTTGGATGAATATTCCTCTAAGTACAGCTTTACATGCCGCCCATTGGATGTCATATGGGATACACGTGTCACGAGGGTCAGTGTTAAATTCCATTAGAACATTGGCTATCTCCTCAGTAACTGCTGAGTTATGTAAAACATTGTTATTGAGAGACCAGTTAAAGCCTTTATTTAGTAAAGATGTGTTATGTGTTTTATCATTAAAGCAATCTTTGAATGGTCTGAGAAAAATCTGGGCTCAGTTAAATAATTTATTTGCTAATTTGTTAGTATGTCTGACATTAGGAAGAAATCTATGCGTGACCAAGAATTATGGCATCTAGAGAAATATGTTCAGTTGTTGTTGTTTCGAGTGCCATTACCAAAGGATATAGGGCCAACCAATCCAAAGTCAGAGATTAACCCCATTAAAGCAAGGGAGGCTTGTTTGTTGTATGATTTAGATTTGCTAGAGTGGTCGATGTTAGGGTCAATTACTGCATTCAAATCCCCCCCCACAGGATATAAAAATGGTTGGGAAAGTTAAGTAAGATGTTATAAACTTTCAAAATGAATTCCTGTTGTCCTGAGCATGGTCCATATAGGTTTATGAACAATATTGGTTTGGTAAGCAGTGGGGTTAGGCACGTAAAGTAGTACCATCTACCCTCCTGATCTGTACCCTAGTCTAGGATGGAAAGTTTAAATGAGTTTTTAATAATAATTGCTACCCCTTTGGAGTTACAGCTTTTTCCTGCTGAGATAATGTATTTTATCCACTTCCTGTTCCTTTCCTTGACCCAATCTTCAGTTACCATATGTAATTCTTGAATATAACAGATATCTGCTTCTGCTTTTACCAATAGGTGCATTAGAAGATTCCTTTTATTTTTATCCTGGAGCCCTCTAACATTCCAGGAACTTATTTGCCACACCTTATCTATATTTATGGGGGCCTTTCGGTTAAGTTAGGTTGTTTATGAGATGACCAAGGAGCAGGGAACTATTATGTGGCTCAAGATTAACTCGCAAGTTAGGCATGTGTGTAGCAGCTAATGAGAATGCAGCACTAAACTCTCTCAAATCTTCCCTAGTCCCACTTAACCCCTATATTTGAGAGAGAGAAAAAGAAAAGATAAACAAGTAAACATGTCTTTGAAACAAATAGGTAATTAGCAAAAATAGGATAAGTAAATTTACAAAGTATGTACAACATTAATTCAATTCCAAACATTCTTAGCGTATCCATCTAGCTCTTGACTAAAGGTTCTGCCATTAATGGTAAATAACCTGTTGCTTAACTATCAGACCAGCAAAGTTGCAGGGCAATTTATACAATAAGGTGATATATGTGGACACAGATCTCCCTACAGTGTAGGGGGAGAAAGTAGAGATAAGAAATGTTTAAGAGCTACATTATGTATCTAAGAAAATAGCACAGTAACAGTAAACTGAACCTATCATATCACTCACATCGGTTAAGACCTGTTATGCTGTACAAGTGACTACAATAAACTGTAAATACTTATTCACACATATTTCGAAACATGACCCTTCCTTCTTAGATCCTGTATTTGACTTTTATCCACAGTATTTGAGTTCATATAAACAGCACAAAGTGGAGCAGTTCGCGCTTTCCCCACTAGAGTGGTTCATTGTACCCTAACTGAATGAAAATCAGTCGTTAACTAGATAAATATGCTATCCAAGGGTTATAGGTAAAAGTACCTTGGCTCTCTATCACTTTACTAGGTTGAGAATCTTCAGTCAGGTCGACTAATTTGGGTATAGACACTGGTGAATAGCACATAGTAAGGCATAACACAAGGTTGCAACTAACTGAGTTAGAGCTCTAATTTCCTGACTCTAACGCAACAAGGAAATTGTTGCAGGGTGTGATCTTTAATAAAAAGATGAGATTGAGTGCTTTAATTTGAGGAAGGGCATAGCTCGTACATTCACAAACAGTCCACTCCTGCATATCAACAGTAAACCTCATTGTTGCATTTTCTGAGGCGTTGCTTTTATCCGCTTCTTACTGCAGCCAGGGAGGACCCTGCTTGGGAAGCCAGGCAAGTAATTGCAAAGGAAACAACACTGATTCGTATTGATCAGGCTGAGGCAGTAGGAAATTCTTATCTTTTTCCTTTATGCATTGATGTACTTGCCTATTAGGGTCGTATAATGTCACCTGTCATGAGTCCCCCTGGTAACATCATGATGGTATTGTCATTCCTGGCCGATGAAAATAATAGTGGCTTCTAACTTTAACCTGAATTTACCTTATTTTACAGAGGTTAATATGTGGTCGGGTTGAGGTCGGAGCCTTGGGACCGGGAGAGCCAAAAACTAACTCTGGTAAGAGATTTTGAGGAAATCACCATATTCATGCTTCCGGAGCTTTTCCAAAGCATTTCAGAAAAATGTGATTAGCTTCGTTTGGTGAAGCCATTGTAAATTTTATGTCATTGTGGTAGAAAGATAGAGTGTTCAGAAATCTCATCTGGAACTTAATATTGCATTTGATGAGGTCTGCACAATATGGAGAAAGTTTGCGGGGCTTTTCTTTATTTTCTTGGGGGAGATCCTGGGAGATAGAAATTGTATAAGTATTTCATGTGTAGTGTTTTAGTTTTTTATATGTAGAGAGGATAGCTTGCAATCTTGGTGATTCAGTTTCACATAGATGGATCTTGGGGTTGTAGTGACTTGGTTTTTTTGAAGAGCTCGGTGTGCCCTTTTGATTATGCATTCAGACGGAGGTTCTTTTAGTTGCAGAAGAGAGCTGAAGATTTGTTTGAGAGTTGGGAGCAGTTGATTTTGTTCATATTTTTCTGGCAGGCCCCTAATGATAAGATTGTTCCATCTGCTCCTTGCTTCCAAATCCAGGATTTTCAACTGTATGTCGGTTAGAGCCTTGTCCTTGTTTTTTAACTCTGCCTTCAGATATTCAATTTCCATCTCATTAGATTTGGATCTCCCCTCTACTAGATCCAGTCTTTCAGCAATTTGGTTAATTGTACCTCCAAAAGTGTTTAGTTGTTCTGAGAAGCCTTAGACAGCAGATTGCAGAGGTAAAAGGGCACTCTTCAGATAGTCCATATGTATGGTGTTTTCGGCCTTCTGTTTTGTGCATTCCTTTACTTGTTCTTGCTGAACTTTGGATGTTTTTTGCCTTTTTGAAATAACTTCTTTCTCTGGGGATGCTATTGCTGATAGTTTGGTTTTTAAGGTTTGACTGTCCATGCCTTCTATTTCTTTAGGCATTTTCTCACCTCAGCTTTGCTTAATTATTCTCCTCATGGTTGCTGTCTGTTGTTGAGGCGCTGAAGCCTTCAGGCCTCTATTATACACATGGAGGCTCATTCTGGTAACTGTTAGATAGTAAATCTGTAGATTTGAAGATAAATAAGATGAAGTCAGGATCAGAGCAAGTTCTTCCCTTCTGTGGAATATTCGTATGTCACGATTTGCTGGCTCTTGCAGTTTTTTCAGAAGTTTGGGTAAGAGCTATGTGGAGAGGGTGCTACTCAAATGACCACCATCTTGAAATCCCCTAATCTGTTAGACTTTATAAATCTTTTTATACAAACTATAGTTCTATAACTACTGTTAACCAACTATTTGATATGATTAGAAAAACTTAAAGCTGGATCTACCCATATACCCATGTCATTAAATGAGTCTACAGTTTTTATCATTGTGTGCTATATTAAATATTCATCTTTCAATTCATCTCACAAATCTCATATGCTTAGTTTTGATGTATTTTATCCTGTTTCTGTTTGACAGAAGTCCTAGAGAAGGCTGCAGCCCTACAGCTTCAAGACCATATTGAAGCCTATGGACTACTCTCTAGTCATCAATATGGCCATAGAGAAGCACATAGTAACACTATAGCTCTTCTGTCTCAGATATATACATTCTGTTATGAAGTGAATGTCTGGAGCCTTGCTAGAGCAATCTTCTCTATCATCTCAAAAGCATTGGACTTTGTGGACCTTTTACTTTTTTCTAAAAGAGATTTCCTTTTATGGCCTTGACTCTGCTTATTTAAAATGATTCTCTGATGACCTGCATATCATATTCTTCCAAATTTCCCTCTTACATACCCGGTCCTCATTTTACCTAGTTCTGTGTAAAGTTCCTCCTGGTTCAGTCCTTGGTCCTTTGCTACATGCTATTTATATCAATGCCCTTATCCTTCCTCTAAAGATGCATGATACTTTACTCTACACAAATGACATTTTTATCTCAGAATCTTGCAACTCACCTGAGACCACCTGTACTTCTCTCAACATTACCCAGACTCGTATGTGTTAAGCCTGTAAACACATGAAACTCAAAATCTTGGCAAAACTATTTCTGTGCTCTTTAGCATACATAAATAACGCAGCTTCTGCCGCAACCCCTGGAATACTATAGGCCCTGATGGTAGCCTCTGATTCCATAAAATATCTTTGAGTCTGGCATCATTTACCTTCTCTTATCATAGCCTTAAAATTTGGAATGAAATTATCATAGTGCTCTAGCAATGACACAGTATTAATAACCTGCTTAATGATGGCAAAGGAGTTTTTCTACCTGTCCGTGAATATTCCCTATCCATCATTAGTACTAGCATTCCCAGTAAAGTACAATATTCCCTATCCATCATTAGTACTAGCTTTCCCAGTAAAGTACAATATTCCCTATCCATCATTAGTACTAGCATTCCCAGTAAAGTACAATATTCCCTATCCATCATTAGTACTAGCATTCCCAGTAAAGTACAATATTCCCTATCCATCATTAGTACTAGCATTCCCAGTAAAGTACAATATTCCCTATCCATCATTAGTACTAGCTTTCCCACTAAAGTACAATATTCCCTATCCATCATTAGTACTAGCATTCCCAGTAAAGTACAATATTCCCTATCCATCATTAGTACTAGCATTCCCAGTAAAGTACAATATTCCCTATCCATCATTAGTACTAGCATTCCCAGTAAAGTACAATATTCCTATCCATCATTAGTACTAGCATTCCCAGTAAAGTACAATATTCCTATCCATCATTAGTACTAGCATTCCCAGTAAAGTACAATATTCCCTATCCATCATTAGTACTAGCATTCCCAGTAAAGTACAATATTCCCTATCCATCATTAGTACTAGCATTCCCAGTAAAGTACAATATTCCCTATCCATCATTAGTACTAGCATTCCCAGTAAAGTACAATATTCCCTATCCATCATTAGTACTAGCTTTCCCACTAAAGTACAATATTCCCTATCCATCATTAGTACTAGCATTCCCAGTAAAGTACAATATTCCCTATCCATCATTAGTACTAGCATTCCCAGTAAAGTACAATCTTTCCTATCCATCATTAGTACTAGCATTCCCAGTAAAGTACAATATTCCCTATCCATCATTAGTACTAGCATTCCCAGTAAAGTACAATATTCCCTATCCATCATTAGTACTAGCATTCCCAGTAAAGTACAATATTCCCTATCCATCATTAGTACTAGCATTCCCAGTAAAGTACAATATTCCTATCCATCATTAGTACTAGCATTCCCAGTAAAGTACAATATTCCTATCCATCATTAGTACTAGCATTCCCAGTAAAGTACAATATTCCTATCCATCATTAGTACTAGCATTCCCAGTAAAGTACAATATTCCTATCCATCATTAGTACTAGCATTCCCAGTAAAGTACAATATTCCTATCCATCATTAGTACTAGCATTCCCAGTAAAGTACAATATTCCCTATCCATCATTAGTACTAGCATTCCCAGTAAAGTACAATATTCCCTATCCATCATTAGTACTAGCATTCCCAGTAAAGTACAATATTCCCTATCCATCATTAGTACTAGCTTTCCCACTAAAGTACAAAAGCATCAAACAATGTAAAATCACATTTGCCATTTTATGGTAGGAACAGGCACCACGCTTTACTAGTGTCAGGAAATAAAGTAGTCAGGTCACTATTTAGTCTCAAAAAGAATTGCCTTTCTCATAAGCACACCTCTTTTCAAGGTCCTTCCAATGGACCAGAGCAAAACTCATCTCTGTCAAGTAATACTCCAAGATGCTGAGATCTTCTGACTCTTCCCTGGTGTCACTGCTCATCCCGCATCACTCTCTTGTCTGTACTGATCAAGTCTTCTCTCATCTAGGCTCTCTCTGTCTGATGCTCACTCCTCTATAGCATTTGTCATCTTCCAGCTTTTGCCTCCTTCACCAGTTATCTTAAAGTGTATTATAATGTTAGTGTGAGCGCAGATACATGACATTTGGAAATGAATCTACTTAAGTTATTCATCTATTTTTGTTTAAATCCCTTCAGGATTGCATTTCTAGGAGCATATATTTCAAGAGCAGTATTAAGATTCTTCCTTGTAAACATACCTCTCAACCGTCCAGATTTTCACATAATGTCCACATTTTTTCTTCATACATTTGGTGTGTCCCTCATAAAATTTGTGGTTTTCTGACAAATCAATGAGGATAAAAGTCACTAAATAATGATACATATTGAGTTTCAGACTTCATATCCTTTGGAAAAATGCATGCTAACACAAATCTTGTTATTCTAGCAATAAAGCAATATTTAAAATCTGTTCCTATTTTTGGGCCTTTGTCTCCCATTATTTTAGGTTTTGTCCAGATTTCTTGTGCTAAGAGGTTGAAAGGTATGCTTGTAAATAGCTGTGTTAAATTGCTGCCTTATATTGCTATTTGTATATTAATGTATGCTCTTCTGAATACTGTTAGTATTTTATTGAATTTTCTTGTTGAATAGCCTAGATATTCATTTTTGTTACTGTAGCTAGTTTGAAACAATCAAAATAATCCAAGTCACCTACTCGGTAAATATTCTAAAAAAAATTAATATACATACAGCCAGAGGGGCTAATCAGAATGATCAAATGGTACTGTACAATAATTTAAATTAATAAAATTAGAATGTCAACAAATAAGTGAGGAATATAGACCGATTCATATCAAATCTGATACAATTAAATGACAGCAAAGTACAAAAGTATAAAACAATCTTTTAATAGTGATCAGAGGACATTCCAACAACTAAGCAACAGTATTAATCACACCTGCTTATACTACCTCCTACAGAGGTGCAATGAAAGAGGAAAAGTAATGTAAATGAAACTGTTTGCTGCAGATGACAAACACATAGCAGGCATCAGTATGAGTTAAAAGAACACGGGACAACATGTTTTAGGCAGATGAAAAATAAATGCTACCTAAATTATATGCTAAAGGTATCACAGAAAATGCTGCATTACATGAATCAGATTCTGGACTCAAAATTGCCAACCGAAATTTTAACAACCTCAGACATGCAGTGAATGCCACTGTGATGACTGAAAGTGAGAAAAAACTGAAGAGCCTTTTGATGAAGGTGAAAGCAGAAAGCAGAAAAACTGGCTTATTGCAAATCATAACAAAAAATACATAAATAAATAAATACAACTATGTCATTTAGCCCTATCCGACATTTGCAGATAGACTGGGGAAGAAATGGACACAGTGACATATTTTATTTTCCTGGGCTAAAAGACCTCTGCAGATGTTAACTACTACTGCAAAATTAAAAGATGGTGGATTTTTGGAAGGAAAGTTATCACAAATTTGGACAAAGATCTTAAGCAGCAAAGCTATTTCATTGTAAACAAAGCTCTATATAGTCAAACCTATGGTTTCACATGTGGATGTGAAAGTTGGACTATCAGTAAAGCTATGTACCAGAAAACTGATGCTTCTGAACCCTGGTGTTGGAGAATTTGAGAATTCCATGGACAACAAGAAGATCAACCAGTTAATAATTAAGGAAATACATTCATACTGCTCCTTGGGAAGGCTTAATAGTGAAACTAAAATGTAAGTATTTGGCCATCTAATATGACGGCTGGAGTCACTAGAAAAGACACTAATGGTACATGAAAAATGAAAAGCAGATGAAGACTGGGACTGCAGAGGATAAGATGGATCGAAAAGTAATTTAGATGAATCTGCAAGTATTCAAAGAATACCTACTGGAGCTTTTCAACCTGGGCCTCCACAGAAGAGGGCTCTCTTAAGATCCAATCAGACTTTCACAGTAAACAAATGGAAATTATCAAGTATTAAATAAAGGTAATAAAAATGCAGAAATATCACTCTGGGGCTTAACAGATGCATTATTAATTTACTTTTGTTGCACTTCCATTGCTTTAAGAACTTAACTTACAAGATCTGAGGCTTTCCTTTTGTAGTCAACGTAAATAAAAGTATATGTCCTTTTAGTGAGATTTATTGGTTATATAAGGCTACAAAAACAAAGCTTTCTAGGTACTATTAACCTGGACAAATTTCTAAGGATGTAAATATGTGTCACATTCAACCTAGGTGAAACAAAAATAAATGGGGGTGCAGTTTTCATAGCTTTAGTGTTTACATTAACGTCCGGTCCTGAAGCACCTTGCTCTCTGTGTTTACTTAGTAGATAAGGCATTTATCCTTACAGCATCACCTTCTCCAGCTCAGGCCAGGACTGGCTATACTTGGTCTGTAACTATCAAGTTTTTTTTCTTTCATCTCAGCTGTTACTCCTTGCAGTTGTGGGATTCATGTTTCACTATCCTTTGGATTTTCCATCCATTCATACCAAGAGTAAAGTGTGGGCTTATCACAGAGCCTGAAAATAGCACAGATCCTCTTTCAGCCATACAGTAATGTATATGCCCATATTAAATTACAGTATGCAACCAAAAAGGTACTTCCCAGCTCCATACATATATAGTACAATACATAAATCCAAAAATGTACTTTCCATTTCTAGATCTACTTCACGATGCACCCAAATCTCCAGTCTAGAGCTATATCTAGCACACTATACAGTCACAACAATACTGCACAAACCCATATGCAACCCAATATACATTCACAAAGGTACTGTTCAGGCACGTATGTAATTTGGCAAAAGTCCATGAGTGGGTGTTAATAATGCATAATTTACCCATGTTTGGTGTTGTTTGATCACAGAAAATGATTTGGTACAGCAGATTTGGGACAGACAGGAAGAAGGTAAGAGGAGATAAGAATAATTATCGGAAGCATGAATGGATTACATGAGACAACACGTGCAACCAAAGAGTAAGAATATTAAAGAAGGTAGGAGGGTGGTTCTGAATCAAGCAAGATTGTGATAACTGAAGCAAAACCTTCACTTCATGTGAAATAAGAAAATGGAATTCATGATGAAAAGAGTTTCTTACCTTTGCTAAATGTTATCATACAGAGGCACATTAATGTTTTGCCATGGCTTCTCATATGTAAAAGAGGTCTAAGGAATGGAGTGAAAAGCGCATGCATTGAATGTGTACATAGCAATGCTTGCACAGTAGGTTGAGCTAAATGCACTTTCTGCCATGTTTTGTGTCATCAGGAGTCAGGTGTGCACATGCCTACTACTGTTTATGTGAGGATGCTTGTGGACTCCAGATGTCCCCACTGGTGAGTTGTATGAGATATTTTTTTGTCTTACTTTCAGGATGTTGGAAGTTTCTATGGAAGCTTTTCTTCCACCATTCTAAGAAATTAGCTTATTTTCTCTGCTTTGTATTACAGAGAATTTGGCAGTTGTAGCTATTTTTGTTAATTGCCAAGAGTTCTTATTATTGGTAATGCTGGACTTACAAGTTGGCATGCTAATTGCTTTACCCAATCAGTGTTTAAATTTTAAAATATTAATTAGCATTCATTGCATTGCTAAATTTCTCCTCAGACACATATGTACTACAGTATATACATCTACAAACGCACTGCCCAGACTAATACGAGTATAGTATATTCAAACTCAACTATACCCCACAGACCTCTGTTTAGTAGAACATGGACATCTACTAAAGGGCTGCCCATTCCAATATGTACTATAATGTGTACATCCACAAAAGTACAGTCAGAGCCATATGTTGCACCAGTAATACACCTACAAAGGTACTGTCCAGGCCAATATGTGCATAGTTCATCCATGTTCAGACTCCTTAAACCCATATACAGCACACCTAATAAGGTAATACTCATATTAGTATGTAGTGCTGTATAGATATTCACAAAGTACTGCCAGACCCATATATACTACAGTATACACCATCAGAGATATCATATGTAATACATTGTATACACATACAAAGGTAGAATATATAGTACAAAATGCATTCAGAAAGGTACATTACATAGTCCAGTATACATCATAAAGGCACTGTGTAATCCCATATGCAGGACAGTATATACATTCATAAAGACATTTCTCAGACCCAAATATAGTACAGTGGACACATCTACTAAGAAACTGCCTATACCAATATGTAGTACAGTATATACATCCACAAAAGTACAACCAGAGCCATATGTAGTACAATATATATATATATATATATATATATATATATATAAAATATACACACACACGCACACACACACACACACACACACACACACACGCACACACACACACACACACACACACACACACAGGCTCCCCACACCCATATGTAGCAGTATATACTACAAAAGTATTACCCATATCAGTATGCAGTAATATATATATATATATATATATATATATATATATATATATATATATATATATATATATATATATATATATATATTCATCCATAAAAGTGCTGACAATGCCATATACAAGACAGCATATATATGTAGGACAACATATGGATCATCAAAGGTGCAGTATGAGCATCCATGAAGGTACTGGCAGACCCATATGTAGTACAGTATAAACATCCACAAAGACTGCTTACAGGGAACATGGTAAGTCAGAATATTGCTAAACACTATATACTAAGTTACCAGTTAATCTATTTGCCTTGGTAGTGAATATGCCCACAAATTTGATAAATCATTTTCCTGGTAAAGGTTAAAGCACATATCAGTTCTCTTAAGTATTTATAATACCACTCATTTCTAAATTATAGAACGATGATATGTTCTCTGTTGGAAATGAAATTATATAAGTTATATATTTAGTAAGGATGTGGGAAGTATCGAGTTTGGCTTCTGGCAAAAAAAACTTTTTTTTCGGTCAATGTTCTGTACTCAAACAATTGACCTCTCTTGTGATTAATCAGGTTTGAAAGACTTGAGTTTTTGAATGTATAAAATGCCTCTTGAATAACATTTTCCAACCTAATAACAGTGTATACGTGTACGCTTTAAACACAAATGAATCTGAACAAATGCATGACTGCATATTAAACATCTGACAGCTTCACATTTTATTTAAGACATGTTTCCCTGCAATTATTATGCAGAATATGGTAAAATGCAACCCGTAGTTTTGATGCCCATATGAAATTTGAAGGCCAAGTCAAGTTAGTCTAGATTAAGTTTTATAAAAAAAGAAAGAAGAAAATGAATGTAAAAGATTATATATATATATATATATATATATATATATATATTGACAGTACCCTCCCTCAACACTACTGCAGAGATGTTAAAACTGTCACTGCACTGAGCGACCCTTGCAGAATCAATTCATCTTGGACTACAAAAGAAAACCCTGAACAAAGGCCTGCAATTTAATTCCTTTTCTGGCTGTAGTTGGATAACTTCTAAGTATAGTGTAAAACAAGGCCTGAGCCAAATATAAATGAGGGTGATTAGAGACAGAAAAGAAGCAGTCCTTTTACAGAAAGTAAAGAAGATAACAGTGACTCTCACAAATTGCATTATATGTCAATGGCATAGAAATTCACAATTACTTCCTTATGTCTTGCATGAGTCATATAAAGCATTATGGAAAGAATAAGGGTTGAGAGAGAACAAGATCACAGTGATGCATCAAGCCCCATTGGTAGCCATGTTGTGGAAACAGGCTAAAATTGCAAATAAAGCACTTAGAGTGATTTTGAGGTGTTAAAATAGGTCAGGAAACAAAGATAGAGTGAGAAAAACAGACTTTTTAGTTCTAGGGTGGAGTTTTCCTTTAATAATTACAGGCTTATGGCCTATGCAGACCTTTAAAGAACTTGCGCAAGAGGCAATAACAGGTCATAACTCTGCCACCAATCCAAGTATCAAGACGATATTTGAATGGAATCACACCTCTAGCCTTCCTTCTAATTCTTAGTGGAAGTGCGTTCCACACTTTCAATGCTCTACAGTGATATACACTATTATTTATTCTATTTATACTTTTAGGATTGACCACTAAATCTTCCTTATTATGAGTCACGAGTGGGTGAGTTGATATTTTTATTCCCATTTCTCTTGCCATAAGTGAGTTGTGCACACACACATATAAATTGTAATTGGATCCCTTCTAATTAGTCTATAAGAATGCAGTTTAATGAGGAACCTTTACATTCTTGACAATCTGTAGAATTGACTCATGTTATATAGACAAACAACAGCACAGGATTCATTTTGTAATAATAATTTTATAATAATAATCTTTATTATCTGGATTTTCCCCTGGCTGCTGTCCGTTCGTGGTCCCAGCATCTCTGACCTCGTACCCTGCTGTCCAACTTGCTGATCCTGCACTAATCTCTAGAATCTACCCACCTGGTGATAAAGGACCCCTTCCAAATACCAGCGGTCTCATCATACTGCCTTATATTCCCTGTCTCCTCACACTAAAGGAAGCAAGAAATACCCTGCTGTCCAACTTGCTGATCCTGCACTAGTCTCTAGAATCTACCCACCTGGTGATAAAGGACCCCTTCCAAATACAAGCGGTCTCATCATACTGCCTTCTATTCTCTGCCTCCTCACACTAAAGGAAGCAAGAAAGTATGTGGTGTCCTAAAACCTGTTAGTAAAGCTCATAATTGTAATTACTGCTTCTGAAGTTATAGAGCATGCCCCCAACCTAGACAGCCAGCAGCCTTTACCCACTATCTACTCTATAAACCACCTAACATTTACTTCCATCATTGTAACCCCCCTTCTTTAACTTTAGTATATCCTTCCTTAGTCCTAGACCAGCTAGCTCCCATAAAGAATTGCCTTAAATAGACTTTCTCTGCACTAGGTAGCACCCTTCTCCTCTCCTTCCTATCTCATGCTTATCCCACTGTCTTATACAATCTATGAATTACATTTCTGAAGACTTTTATTTGATCTCAACACTATCATACTTCACCCTGGATTTTAACTGTCAACACCTACCTATCCTCCTACACTTCACTACCATTGTAGTACTTATCTCTGTACTTACCCTCACCTAACTTACCTTCAGTAGTCAGCGTTTTGCTGATTGTTTTTCTTGAACTGCTCCTTCACTTGTGTCTGACTCTAGTATACCATTGCTAATAACCACTTCCACTCCCCTTTAAACTTTCATCCTTATCCCTGCCCTACAGCTCCCTGTCTCTAAGCTTCAATCTGTTTCTACTTCTTCTTTTCCTACTTGCCTTTCCTTGTAACTTCTTGTAATTTCTAACTCCTCTATTTTCTTTCCCATCCACCAGCCTTCTTCACTTTTGATCTGCTTAGCCCCTCCCGGCTGTACCTGCTTTCACCTTCTCTCCACCCCTCTCTGCCTTATATACCCTCATATCCCTTAAATACCCATGGTGCCTCGGGACGCCATCTTTATTATCTGGATTTTCCCCTGGCTGCTGTCCGTTCGCGGTCCCAGCATCTCTGACCTCGGTAAGCAGTAACCTGTAGCATTTCTTCACTAAACCTAATGTTTAGCTGCAAAACAAAGTACTGTGTTTAAACGGTTATTAACTCTGTCTGTATCGCTTGTTTTGTTTTTGCGGGTTCATCGTAATTGTAGAATGCCTAATTTTAATAGTGCTTTCCACGTGGAACTGCGGATGCCTCCTAATTCATCTAGTGAGTACTCAATGGCCAAACGCTAGTGTCTAACAGTTCCTTTACCAGAGAAACAGTAAGCAAGCCTAGCAGCTCTGTAAATCTAGCGATGTCTAAGTACTCAATGGCTAAATGCTAGAGTACAACAGCTTATTTGCATTTAAACTGAAAACAAGCCTAGTGGTTCTGTAAATGTAGTGCTTTATACGTCATGCAGAACCTAGCTAATTATATCTGATTATCCTCCATTTTGGAAGGTTTCTTATTTAAGACCCTTTGTATTCGAAAGCATCTTGAAGAAACTCTACATTAGCGGCATTCTCGCCAGTCCACGTGGCCAGCTATAAGTGAACTGCCATAAAGTTCTATATTGCTGATATTGACTGAGCTATTCATTACAGTCCTCCATAAGGCAAGCGTACTCCTTTATTAAGTGAACTAGAAATGGGCATAAAAAGCAAGTAACCAACCCAGTTGAATGTATTAATCCGTGAAGTTCAGTGTGGTAGCATTGGTGTTTATTCTACATAATGTAGTACCTATTTGTACTAATGAGGTAGCGACTATTCAGTACTATTGTAAAATATTGTATGAATCTGTGAAGTTAAATGCTTATTCAGTGTGTTAGCATTGGTGTTTATTCTAGAGTTTAGTTCCTATTTGTACTAATAAGGTAGCGATTATTCCTGTACTAATGTAAAATACTGTATGAAGCAGATATTACTGTTGAATCTTGGTGCGCCTGCCACCTGGCCTACATCATACATCATATATCTGTTCCTGATACTTGTAGAGTTGCTATGTTACTTGTTCTGATAAAATGACACTTCCAGTAGTACTAATGCATTATATACCATGTATTCAGCTTACTGTTGACTAGTGACTCGCAGTCCTCCTGAGTCTTCAGGTAGGGCCTTGCTTAAATAATATGTACCTACATTTTAATGCAATAGCAGTAGTTAGCTGTTTATATATTTTCTAGCTTCTACATTGCTGAGAGAATGAATAAATGTTTGCACTGTTTTATTTAACTTCTTAAGAAATATTGCTAGTTCTGAATTATGTATGACTAACTGATTTTTTTTTCTGTCTCTCCCCACTTTGTCTATCTCTCCCTAAAGTACCCTGCTGTCCAACTTGCTGATCCTGCACTAGTCTCTAGAATCTACCCACCTGGTGATAAAGGACCCCTTCCAAATACCAGTGGTCTCATCATACTGCCTTCTATTCTCTGTCTCCTCACACTAAAGGAAGCAAGAAAGTATGTGGTGTCCTAAAACCTGTTAGTAAAGCTCATAATTGTAATTACTGCTTCTGAGGTTATACAGCATGCCCCCAACCTAGACAGCCAGCAGCCTTTACCCACTATCTACCCTGTAAACCACCTAACATTTACTTCCATCATTGTAACCCCCCTTCTTTAACCTTTAGTATATCCTTCCTTAGTCCTAGACCAGCTAGCTCCCATATAGAATTGCCTTAAATAGACTTTCTCTGCACTAGGTAGCACCCTTCTCCTCTCCTTCCTATCTCATGCTTATCCCACTGTCTTATACTATCTCTCAATTACATTTCTGAAGACTTTTATTTGATCTCAACACTATCATACTTCACCCTGGATTTTAACTGTCAACACCTACCTATCCTCCTACACTTCACTACCATTGTAGTACTTATCTCTGTACTTACCCTCACCTAACTTACCTTCAGTAGTCAGTGTTTTGCTGATTGTTTTTCTTGAACTGCTCCTTCACTTGTCTCTACCCGCTCCGTTCGCCCTGCGGGCTCACTCCACTCCCCTACCCTACCCCCAATTCCCACACACCCCAGTATATCTACATTTATTCTAACCCCATATCACCTGACCACTCCACACAGCCAATCATCTTCACTCCTCCCACCTCCCATATCACCTGACCACTTCCCAAATCCAATTATCTTCTTTCCTTCCAAACACCACACCTATCTTCCTGTCATCCAATTAACATCATTATCAACCAAACACAATATGACACATACCATGCTTACCTTTCTTATATGCCTCCTACTAATCCTCACAGCCCTAACCTACACAAAATCCCTACACACATACAGTTCATTACCCCAAACCACCTACCATACAACACAACCCTTCACACCAACAAAAGGCCACAAAAGTTCCCTATATCCCCCTCTCTACTTGAAAACAGCAAAATAGTACTCATACACAACAAGTACTGTTTAACATCTCTCACTAGAAAGATACCAAACAAGCTTTACATAGATATACTACAAGCAATCAGATGTCATATACTGATAAAGAAATACCTCCTTACCTCTGGTGACATTCACCCAAATCCAGGACCAGACAACATCATACCCCCAAACAAACACACAACAGACCTACTCATCATAAACCTTAACACTCGCAGTATATCTAATAAAATTACTCACGTACACGCATTCATAACCCACTACTCCCCCAATATACTAACCATAACAGAGACTTGGTTAAATCCCAGCACAAGGAATGAAGAAATTCTCCCTCCAGGATATAACATCATTAGACTAGATAGAATAGGAAAGAAGGGAGGGGGCGTTGCAGTTATCTATAAAAATACACTTACTATACAACCCCTCCACCAAAATTCGACAATGCTGAAATCATAGGAATTATGCTACAACTAAACAATAAAAAGTGTATCAATATTCTCTGTGTATATATCCTTCCAGGCAATAATGCTATTAAAATTGAAGAAATTCTGCAATGGGCAAAAGACAACCTCCCACAAGAGACTATTCTGCTAGGAGACCTAAACACTGATTGGCTAGCCTGCAACTCTAAAAACCCCACTAGCCACATCAACCTGTATGGATTCTCTCAACTTATTCTAGAACCTACTAGAGTAGATAAGAAGTCTCAAAAAAATCCATATTAGATTGGACATTAGTGAACTACCCAGAACAAAACTATCATACAGGTTGTCTACCAGACAGCCTTAGTGACCATCTCCCGACATTCCTCCTACGCAGACGTACTAACATACCCAAACCTACTGTCTTTAGACAAGTCAGAAATGATTGCAAGGTTAACCCTCTAGATCTCAACACTGCATTAAAAAACTGCAACTGGGAACCTCTACATACCCTGAACTTGGACCTAGCAGTGGACTATTTTAATAATACTTTCATTAAGGTCCTTGACCAAATAGCACCATAAGAACTATTAGAGCTAAAGTCCACTCAGCTCCTTAACTTACTAACCCCACTAGAGCCCTATTAAAATCTAGAGACAAGGCATGGAAAACCTGGAAGAAAGACAACACTAGCCTTTCTAAACAAAACTATCAACATCTTAGAAACCAGGCTAAACAGCAAACTAAGCTTGATAAACAAAACTACTACCTAAATATCCAAAACAAATACTCCAACAGCCCACAAAAGTTCTGGCATGCAATTAACTCCCTACTAAAACCAGGAAAAAACACCACACCCCCTCCCACCTCAACCTCCACAAATACAACTACCGAAATAGCCTCAAAATTCAACCAACATTTTACCGAATCCATTAACTCACTATCCACTCAACTGGCCAAAAATATCTACACACCCATGCCTACAGCGCCTAACAACTCTGCTCCTCTTACCTTCTCACCTATCCCAACCACTACAATAAAGAAACATCTCTTAAAACTAAAACCCACTACCCTCGCAGCGGATGGGCTACCAGCACATTTGCTAAAAATGGCAGCCAACTCCATAGCCTACCCAGTCTCAATCCTTATCAACCGCTCTATACAGGAGTCATATATCCCTCATCTGTGGAAAGTCTCCTATATCATTCCCCTTCATAAGGGAGGAACCTCCTACGATTTCTCAAACTACCGACCCATTGCTATTCTGTCACCTTTATCAAGATACTAGAAAAATGCATACACTCTCAAGTCATGCACTTCCTAAACTTAAACAATCTCCTCTCCCCCACACAACATGGCTTCCGCCCACACCACAGTACAACCACCACCCTTCTCTCCTTCACAAACCTAGTTAACCAACATAGGAATAACAACAGATTTGTATCAGCCATATTCCTCGACCTCTCTAAAGCATTTGACATGGTCTCTCACTCCATACTAACAGATACCCTCACCTCCCTAGCCTTCACCCCAAACACTATTGCTTGGTTTAAAAATTACCTATCAGAATGACAACAAGCTGTCCAATGGCAAGGAGCTTTATCACCTCTGCTCCCAACCACCATTGGTGTACCCCAAGGCTTCATACTAGGACCTCTTCTCTTCTCGATTTTTACCAATAACCTACACACATGTACCCTGCATGCCTCACTAATCCAGTATGCAGATGATTCCACCCTTATATGCTCAGCCCCATCCCTGACCTCCCTACAGCATCTCACCCAAGAGTCCTTCACCTCAGTAGAAAGATGGATAACTAACATTCAACTTATCCTAAATCCTAACAAAACCAAACTACTACTTTTTACCCCAAACAAATCAAAAACAACTCCAGTCTCCTTCTCCATCTCCTCCGATAATAGTACTATCATCTCTCCCTCTCTCCACACCAAGCTCCTTGGCATCGAAATAGACAGCAACCTCCACTTTAACATCCATATCTCTCAAACTATAAATAAGGTGCACAAAAAAATGGGTTCCTTATACAGGCAAAATAACTTTCTAACTAATCAAGCTAAAGTCACCCTAGCTCAAACCCATCTCCTATCTACACTACTGTATGCAGCCCCAATTCTCACTTACATTAGGAAATCTGACCTAGACAAACTTGAGACTTGTTATAACAGAATTGCCAAGTTTGCCAAAAACTCCCCATTTAGAACCCATCACTGCATACCTCTCAGACAACTTCAATGGCTCGAACTGCCACAGTTGCTACTATATCACCAACTTGTTATATTATACAACATCCTAAAGCAAATAGACAAAATTCCCGCTTTAAGGCATCTACTGACCAGCCACACTTCAAATCGTCCACTCCGCTCAGCCAAGAAATCACTCCTCACTATTACCTCAGCAAATAATACAGCCGGCAAATCTCTCTTTTCACACACTATAGCCAAAACTTGGAATAATCTCCCCCCATCTGTGACTTCTGCAGCTAACACCACTCTATTCAAAAACTCCCTTAAGGCCCATCTTACAAGTTCTTGGCTCTGTCCATGTATTACATAGTCCACAATCTGTTACTTCTACAACCATCTCCTATCTCTCTTTTCATGCCCCAATAAATATGTTTCCTCAAAATATTATCCATGGAAAACATGTACCTGTTAAAATCTGACTGTTGCTCTTTGCAAACTAAATGTACATATGTAAATATTTTTGATCGCAATTGTCTACTGTTTTAATTTCTTTTTTACTTCTTTCTAGAAACTACTAGTTTAATAGATACTACTTCCTACGCATTGTATTATATATTTATTTCTGTAATGTGTTGTTCTAATGTAACTGGAGCTTTTATCCCCGGGCCTCCGCTGTAAATGGACCTTGTCCAGTCGGACCATCCCGGTAAACAAAGTTAAAATAAATAATAAATAAATAAAATAAATTTTGTGGTCTAACTATTGATTTGTAGAGTGCAATTATCACTGCAAGAGAGAGATTTCAATATGTCTTTAATTGATATTTAACAATTCTTTATGGTCTTCCACACATTACCCTCAAAGGAAAACAGATTATCAATAATCAATAATCCCTTACAGGTGATACTTCTTCAAGAACACTACTGTTAAGAGAATAGGAACTGTGTAATTTGCTTCCAAAATGAACTGTCTTTGACTTCTTTGCATTCAATACCATAGGGTTGTTTTGTGCCAACATATCTAAGTTATTCAAAAATCCTTGTAACCTGGTCTGTTCTTCAAAATGTGATACTAATAAACCCACCTTAGTGTCAGCTGCATGTTTACTACACCAGACGTTATTATCTCTTGGAAAGTCAGACATAAAAATTGTAAATAGTTTAGATGCTAAGACTGACCCCTGTGGAGCAGCAACATCTTGTTTGGCTATTTCTAATAAAATGCCCCTTATTTTCACCCTACATTATCTACTTTCCAGTCAGTTACCAATCCATCCTGTGATAAAAGTGTTAGTGTTCCTGGGTCTCATAATCCTTAAAATTCTATTGTGAGGCATAGAGTGAAAAGCGTTTGTTAAGCTGAATTATACAATGACTGGCCATTAATATTCTAAAACGAGCACGCTGACTGGCCAGCCCAACCAGCATTCCCGATGTAAATCCGAGAATATACCAATGGAAAAAAGTCCGGTCGCCCGGACTTTTTTCCATTGGTATATTCTGTAAGTTTCATTTTTTTTTAAACAAAAAAAAAAAATTCTGTAGTCCGGACATACGGGAGAGACACCATGGAGAAAATACTAGGAAAATCCGGTACGTTATTTAACACTAAAGACAGGTATCTGATTTTCCTTGTATTTATACTTCTTTTAAATTCAATACACCATTCAGTCCATTCTTTATAAGAAGTCCTTCATGGTTATACGATCCTTCCATAACTGCAATAGTATATTATAAAAGGTGTTTTTTCAACGGCAGGATGATGTAAGAAAGGAAGTGAAGGTGAAGTCAGGGGAATGTATAGAAACGTATTGGAGAATTTAGTGAATAATACAAAAGAGTATTGTGATATAGAAAAAGAAAATATATAAAAGAAATTGATAAAAAAATTAGGCATTTCTGTTTAGGCAGAGGTATTTACAAGGAAGAAGGGATGAGGTATCTGCATATTTGGGTAAAATAGTAAAGGAGGATATAATTTAATGAGAGGAACAAAAAATATAAAAGGACAGGTAAAAAAAAAAAGTAAGAGTCTATTATGAGCATTGTAGTACAGCAAATGGGAAATATCTATAAGAGCAAATGAAGAAAAATAAGAGAGAATGGAACGTAAAAAAAAAATTCTGGAATGAATTAAGGAAGAATTTGAAAAATGAATTTTTATTAGTGAATTGGATGAAGTAGTTTGGAAAGTGAATGTTGGTTCAGTATCAGGTCCAGATGGTATAGGGTATAGAATGTACAAGAAATTAATGGATTGATAAAGAGTATTTTGTAAATGTACTGAATGAATGGTTGAATGGTTGAAGGAAGGGTTTGTTTAAAAGAGTAATGTAGTGGAATATTAACATTTATATGAACAAAAGATGAGAAGAATGAAATAAAAAATCGGAAACCCATGACAGCAAATAACACAAATTATAAAATGTTTATAAAAATAAACAGAGGAGAATGGAAGGAAGGATGAGGGATATATGAGTAAACCAGCAGATGTGAAACGTATGGTAGGTGATATTAGCAAGGCGTTTGATGCAGTAGGACATGATGTTTTGTGGAATGTTATGGAGAAGTATAGAATAGGTAATAGAATTAGGAGTGTGTATGTCAGCATATCCAAATAATAACGTGAGAGTATTAGTGAACAGGTGGCTGAGTAAAGAAATATGCATTAAGCATGGTATAACACAAAGATGTCCCATGAGTGGACTATTTTTTGCACTGGTAATGAATGTGATAGTGAGTAAAGTAGCTTATAAAGGGAAAGATGCTAGATATGTGATGCAGAAGGTGATGGAGATTCCAGTAGTTCTGACATATGCATATGATATGGTTGGGCTTGCTAAGGCATACAGGTGTTACACTCACCACACTGTCATCAGACATCTCAGTAATAACTGGTGTTCTAATCATATTCTTATCCTAAACACAAAGAAATGTAGTACAGTCATATCTGGTAAAGCTAGCACTCATGTGCAATATCACATAAACAGAACTCACTTTAAAACTGACACCATGATCTGTGACTTAAAAAGGAGTTGTCTTTAAATTGGCATATTCCCAGTATTGTCAGAAAATCCTTCCACCTCTTTCATTTCATGTGCATGAGCTCCCTGAAGTCCAGATCCTTGTTCATCCTAATTCCTCTTTACTCTGTCGTCATTTAACCCATCATAGAATACAATGTTCTGTTTGACACATATAGTTCTAAACAACTCTCCTGCATTTTATACCCTAAATTATCCAGTATTTAAAGAACTGCTCTTATTCAGAGAGACTAAAAAGCCTGTCCTTATTTTCTTTGGCCTACAGACACCTGTGAGGTGATCCATGCTTTGCCTTCCAAGCAGTGGCAGCTGGTGACTTTAAATCAAAGGGGGGCTGCAGGAGACAGCTGAATGGGTGGGATCAAGGGAAGGGGTGTGGCCAACTAGAAAGGGGTGGAGCTATGCTCAAAACCACAAAAACTAACTTTAATTAAATATGCTGCCCTGGGTGCCAAACCATCATTATGAGAGTCCAATCAAGACAAAAATAAGTGTAGAAGAATAAAAGTATTTCAATGCATTGACTGCATGACAGCTTACTTAATATCTAGATGGAAACAAAAGATTGTGAGGCATGAAACAATAAATTACTTTTTAAATACATTACTGGAATGCCAGTCAAAATCAAGTATAAGAAAAACAAGAAGCACTCAACTCAAACCACTTCTCATTGCACTGCAGTTCTAATTATAATTTATATTCAGCTTTATTAAAGTACCAAGTAACATGCTGAAAGTAGAAATCTCTGTGATGCCCCCACTTGTAAAAATGTTTCTTATCCAAAAAGACCTGCTGCCTGACAACTATCTACTTGTTTCATGGGGAAAACATGATCAAAGTAAAAAATGAAAAGCAAACAAGAAACAAGCTCAAGATACATTGCTTAAAGGATTACTGTACAGGTTATGGACCACACATGATTGGCATTCTGTTTAGTTTACGGGTAAAGTCTGTAAAGATGACTGGAAGTCTCCAACAAGTGTAATGAGCTTTTTAAAATAATGGAATCCTGTCCTTTAATACCCTAGGCTTATACATTATCTAGTCAAGTATTCTCTGCATGGCAACAACAGAAAGGCTTTCAATGTTGGCAATTCTTTAACAATATGCTTATTAAAGCTTACTTGCATCTTACGATCTCAGACAAGCTTACCTTATGGTCATTAAAGCATTGCTACTTAAACACAGAGCAACAGGCACTTTCTGAGTAATAAGCATAAATCTGAGTAATAAGCATAAATCAACAGTACAAAAAATATGACAGAAACCAGACCGTTCTGCAAAATCAAGGACAGATGAAAAGCCACTGTAGTACTTGTGTCTACCTTGGATGGGGGGGCACACTGCACATTTACACTGCATAACTACTTGCCTTGCTTGGACACATCCAGAGTCACTACATGGGGGAGTGGGGTGCAACAAGTATGTCACAATTTGAAATGTCTCTGGCTGACTGTGATGGCCCTGACACATTTGTCATACCTCTCAACCTCAGAGCAAGAAATCTGGACAAAGCCATACACAGAAGTGGGACAAAGGCCCAAAAATAAGGACAATTTTTAAATATTGCTCCAATAAACTTAGAAAGATAATAGAATAGGTCTTGCATTAGTATGAATTTTCTGAAGGGTATAAAAATCTGAAACTCAAATGTCTGTCATTATTTTCTAACTTTAGTCTTTAATGATTTGTCACTAATTTGCCAAAAACACAATTTTATGAAAAATGGACCAAAAATGTGATGCAAAAATATAAAATAGCCACACAATACAGCTGGGAACCTGTCAAAGAAGGGACACTTTAATATTAGTACTGCTAACTTGAGCAGCTGACAAAATAAAAGAATCTACATGCATTTCAAGTAATCTATAACTTTGATTATTACAGTTATTTCTTAATTGTAAACCCTCCATGTTTTCTTCCAAAATTGCTATTTTGCGGAGGGATTATTAGGAGGAAGAGCAACATTTTGAGCCAAAATTGGGGACATTTGAGAGGTTGGCTATGCCTAATTCTATAAAGCAATTTATTTGCATGCACCTCTCAACCTGCTAATGCAGTAAATCTGAACAAGGCCAAATATATTGGGGGAACATATAAACAGTACTAAAAATTGCTCTTGTATAAATTGAGACAGTTGATAGAATAACAGTTCTTACTTTAGCATGCATTTTTCTGAAGGTTATGAAGTCTGAAACTCAGTGTATCATTATTTAGTGACTTAATTCCTAAATGATTTGCCAGAAAACTACAAATTTTATGAAGAACAAACCAAAAATAAGAAGCAAAAATCTATTAATTCTTTGAAAATCTAGACAGTTGGGAGGTATAGTTCAGCTGGGCCTGTCTGAGTTTGCTGCCCTTCCCCCTGACAAAATCATGGTTGAATGGAGCCTCTGCAGCCATTCCAATGAACCATTACTTGGCTATTTCACTCCATTTACCATAAACACTAATGTGCATACTGCTTTACTTCTATGATGAGTTGGACTTCATTTGAAAGTTTTATCTTGTATTTTACAGCACAAACACTAAGTCATCTGCTAAACAAAGCAATGCAGTCTCACAATGAAAATTTAGCATTAAAACATCTCTGCCCTTGAAACTCACATTCATTGAAACAGCATTGAAACCCACATTCAAAGAAAATACATTTTGCCAGTAGCAGATAAAGATTAATTTTGGGCTGTTTTCAAATCATAGGCCCCTTGCATATGAAACATACATGTGCTCTTTGATACACCTTCCTCATTGTACTAAATTATATTCCTTGTACAATACAGTACAGTTGTTAGAGGGCGTTTTAAATTTGTTTTTAACATTTTTCCAGTAAGCAATGAAACAAAACGCATGCACCCATAATGGCAAAACTGCCCAGTTCAGAACATTTATCATAAAAGTCTACTCAGACTTCCACAGTCCACCATTATTAGTAAATATATGCGCAATTTTACAGTCCACCATTATCAGTAAATATGCACAATTCTACAGTCCACCATTATCAGTAAATATGCACAATTCTACAGTCCATTATCAGTAAATATGCACAATTCTACAGTCCATTATCAGTAAATATGCACAATCTCTGAAGAAGTAAAAGTCATCTAAATAATTCCACATTAAAGAAATCTGTAACTAATGAAGAGGTTGCTGCTAGCAAACACCTTTATATTTCATGGTTTCATCGAAAAATAAAGTGTCTGTTTCCCCTCAGGAATGAATTGCCTATATTACATTAAAAAAATGATAAGCTAGTAATATTGCAAGAGGAAATGGATGACAAACTGATAACAGACTCATAGTTAGTATCTTCACCAAGGAGAACATTCTCAGTATGGCAGCATCCACCCCTTGTGGGAGTAGAACCCACAGCCTTCTGCATCAAAAGCAAGTACACAACCTGTTGTGCTGTTAACAAGGCAAACCAACTTCACTTAAGCAACACTAAACTTCTGTTCCCCTGCAGCTCTCAGCTCCTTGTAAAATCTACTCAATACTCAACTGCATCTCAACTTCGCAGCACAAGAAAACTGGAAAAAGCCAAACTGTATTAGGAGGGGGGGGTCAAAAGCCCAAAAACAGGGACACATTAAACATTGCTTGTATAATCATGGGAAGTTGGTAGAATAAAATGCTGTGTTACCACCATACATTTTACTGCCAAGGTCCCTGTGCAAAACAGTCAGAGCAACATACCACTACGCCAAATCAGCTGCTTTGTAAAAGAGAGGAAGACTGAAACTTAAATGGCTATCATTTAGTGAATTCAGTTCTCACCATAGCTGTCAACCTCTTAGTACAAAACACCTGGACAAACCCAGTAATGAGGGAATACAGCCCTCAAACATATTCAGTGAATTCAGTTCTTGCCATAGCTGTCAACCTTAGCACAAAACCCTGGACGAAACCAATAATGGGGGAATACAGTCCCAAAAATAGGGACAAATTTCAAATATTCATCTTATAAACTTAGAAAATTGTTAGAATAAAAGGTTGTGTTACGGTTGTGTTACTACGTATTTTCTGAAGAACATGAAGTCTGAAATTCAAATGCCTGTCAATTTTACTGCTGACAGAACAAAACAATTTTCAGCAGAGACCCAGGGAGAAATACTGCAGACACGTCTTTGTAAAATGACAGGGCACCAGAGCAAATCCACACAAACACAGGGAGGAGATGCAGACTCCACACAGAAGGCACCCCAGCCAAGAATCAAACCAGAAAACCTATAGCTGTGAGGCAACAATACTGCCACTGCACCATCACATATGTAAGGAATTAAACATTCAGAAACCTGAAGTCTGAAATTCAAATGCCTGTCAATTTTATTTAACATTTGTTAATCAGGACAGTCTGACTTGGAACAAAAAAAAACAATTTTCAGCAGAGGCCCAGGAAGAAATAATGCAGGCATGTCTTTGTAACATGGGAGGACACAAAAGCAAACCCACACAAACACAGGGAGAAGATACAGACCCCCACAAAGAAGGCACCCCAGCCAAGAATCAAACCCAAGAACCTGCAGCTGTGAGGCAACAATGCTACCACTGCACCATCAAATATCAAGCATTGCAATATTTACAAACCACAGATATTATGAGGAATAGATCAGAGCAAATATGAGGCAAAAATCTGCAATTTTTTTACAAATGGTGGTGGGTAGGGAATTCAGGTCTTTAACACCTGCATACAAGGTACAGGGTTCAAGCCTGAGATATTCCCTACCACACCACTATGAGTCTAACCACCAGTATATTGCACCTGGGGCATTCACACACACACACACACACACACACACACACACACACACACACACACACACACACACACACATGCACCTGTAGTACACCACCGCAAATCCGATCCCTGTCCATAAATCCAAAACCCGCGCAAATCCGAGACTGCAGCAAACTCCAATCCTGCCCGTTGCGAGATCCTAAACTCCTGACTCCCCCGACGAGACTGCAGCAAACGCCAATCCTGCCCATCGCGAGATCCTAGACTGCTGACATTGCAGTCCGACCCAAACGCGTTTCCCCAGCAAGTTCCCAGGATAGTCTATGCAGTTTAAAACTGCACAGACTTCTGGGAGCTCTGTTCTTCATGTTTCCCAGTCAGGACTGCTGTTGAGTGTTTCCCAGTCAGGACTGCTGCTGAGACAATCTGCGCATGCTCCAGACTGTCTCAGCAACAGTCCGGACTAGTGTGCATGCGCGAAGTCCGCGATTTTTAAATTTTGTTTTTCTATTTATTTCTTTTTATTCTGTTTATTTCTTTATTTTAAAGTTGAGGGGGCTGCAGTCCGGCAGTCCAATAGCACGGGCCACCCCTACTTCCAAGCTATGTCAAACCCTATTCTCTGCAACCTCCTTCTTCTCAGAAGGAAAACCCCCTCAGACAATACCCATCCCAAACTTCTAGTATTACATCAAAATACAAAAAGTCCCAAATACAGGATAAATTCATTGCCAAGCAAATCTCATGTCTAAGAAAAAAACTTCCTCAAATATTTGCAGCATTCAAACTTCAGTTAGGTGCATGGATGGGATCCTCTAATTCATCTTAGGAGTCGCTGATTATAGAATTTTAATTCTACCTAACAGCATTTTAGCACACCTCACGCTTTCTTTGCTTCTTTGCTTCTCTTTTTCTCCCTATCCTTCAGCTTCTCTGTATTTCACTTCCCTCTAAAATACTCGAGAATATTCTGATACAATATCCCAAAGTAAGTCTACATCCCAACATCACCTTCTTAGTTATTAGCTCTCCTTCAAGGGTTCTCTTTTATGGTATTATTACGGTATTGTCGATGGAGCCTGCAATGGTTGACATACCACTAGCTTAGGAAAACCTATGAATTTATAAACCTCCAGAACAGTGACTCACAATAAACATTCAGATATTTTCTGAGAATATGATCATATGGGTTTGGAGCCATAACATTAAGCAGTTACTACCTTGTTGACTAGATCCACCCCACCCCACTCCACCCCCTAGTTCATTCAAATTTAAAATTATATTATTGATTAATAACTTACTATAACTGTGCATTTGAGACTACAACATTGAGACAGACAATAGCAAACAATGGAACACGAGAAGAAACCATAATGAAGAAGCAGACAGACTGCAGCAACATTTATAATGAGTTCTAGAAGAGAACACATCATCATCACCATCACCATCACCATCATCATCATTATTATTATTATTATTATTACTATTAGCTGTGTGACACTAGCTACTACTGTGAATATTCTGGAAATCAGTGAACTGTTTGTGCTTTACTAGCAACCAAAAAAATCAATCATCAGTTTTAGCCAGCTGTTGAGAAGAATTTACTATGAATAATTGCATTGTCGCCTCACAGTAAGACGTTGTCCTGTTCAATTCTCAGCTAGAGCATCTTCTGTGTGGAGACATGCGTGAATGGGTGTACCTTCATTGAAGGTTGTGCGTCAGGGCCGGCAACTCGGCACGTAAAAATCTACTGCCAATCATTAGTGGACCGGAGTTCCACTGTGGCGACCCCTAACCGGGAAAAGCTGAAAGACACAACAACAACAACAACAACTAAACTAACATGTAAAGCATCTTATGTACAATACCTAATAGTAACAAACAGTATTATCAAATTATCACTGAAAAAAAACATAAGCCAAACAATATAAAATTAAACATTTTTGCAAGAGGTCTGGGCCATCTTATTCCTCCCTGACCTGGGGGGTCTGCCCCCACACACTCAGTCTCTGTGCCTATTAACTCCAAGATCTTTCCAATTCAGAGAAAAGAGAAGAGAAACATATAAATATTACATACAACTCATCTTTTTTCCTCTATCATTTCTTACTGCTGCAAACTAAATCCAAAGCAACATCTAAGGTGCTAAAACAATAACATAAACATATATTGCATTTATAATGCTTCAGATCACCATAGAATATCACATGATCAGCTGAAAAAGATGCTGAGCAATGAAGAACATTATATTACTTTTTAATTGTTGAAAAAAAATAATTTTCTGCGGTATAACTTTTAAATAAATGAATACAATATTAATTTGATACATATTTAGAAAAGTACTAGTCACCCAATAGCTATAGGACTTGATAAATAAAACATTTTCTCATTGAACTGCTATGAACTCCATTGTATGAACAGGTGCTTTAAAAAAACAAACATAATTAAACTTAAAAGTGTGAAGCACAATAAAAAGTCAGGCAAAGACATCCTGATGTGCTAAAGGATTATAGTTTCCCTTAGGCTAACATTTACGCACATCAGTTTGTCAGCAAAGTTCAAAGCCATCAGTGTCATCACTGGTAAAATGCCTTGCAGCAAATTTGGAAGCTTAGTTTGTATTCCTTACAAATGGAGGCATTTTATGTATGTTTATTGTCATTCCCATCAACAATAGTCATCATTCAATTCACCTATCAAACTTCTAAGTCAGCAACTGCTATAAAAGAATCTGTCCGTCGCATCATTAACTATATGTCCTCTGTAAGAATCTGCATATACAGTGGATTTAAAAAAATGTATACACCCCTGTTAAAATGCCAGGTTTTTGTGATATAAAAAAAATTAAACCGCAATAAATCATTTCAAAACTTTTTCCACCTTTAATGTGACCTATAACCTGTACAATTCAATTGAAAAACAAATAAATCTGTTAGGGAAAAAATATAAAAAATAAAAAACGTACAATAAGCAGGTTGCATAAGTGTGCACACCCTTAAACTAATACTTTGTTGAAGCATCTTTTGATTTAATTACAGCATTCAGTCATATTGGGTATACACCTGCCATCAATTAAAGAGACTCTAATTAACCCCAGATAAAGTTCAGCTGTCCTAGTAGGATTTTCTTGACATTTACTCAGTTGCCTGCTACAGCAAAATCCATGGTTCACAGAGAGCTTACAAAGCATCAAATGGATCTCATTGTTGAAAGATATCAGTCAGTTGAAGGGTACAAAACAATTTCCACAGCATTGGATATACCATGGAACACAGTGAAGGCAGTCATCAAAAAGTGGAGAAAATATGGGACAATAGTGACGTTGCAAAGAACTGGATATCCTTCCAAAACTGATGAAAAGATAAGACAAAAACTGGTCAGGAAGGCTGCCAAGAGACCTACAGCAACACTGAAGAAGCTACAGGAATTTCTGGCAAGTACTGGTTGTGTACTACATGTGACAACAAGCTCCCGTATTCTCCCTATGTCTGGGGCTATGGGATAGGGTTGCAAGATGGAAGCCTTTTCTTACACAGAAAAAAATCCAGGCCCAGCTAAAATTTGCAAAACAATACATCGTCTCCAAAAAGCATGTGGGAAAATGTGTTATGGTCTGATGAGACCAAGGTTGAACTTTTTGGCCACGATTCCAAAAGGTACGTTTAGCACAAAAACAACACTTTGCATCACCAAAAGAATACCATCCCCATGGTGGTAGCAGTATCATGCTTTGGGTGGCTTTTCTTCAGCTGGAACTAGGGTTTTAGTCAAGCTGAAGGGAATTATGAACAGCGCCAAATATCAGTCCCTTTTGGCCCAAAACCTTCAAGCATCTGCTAGAAAGCTGAAGATGAAGAGGATTTCGCCTTTCAACATGACAATGACCCCAGCATACATCCAAATCAACAAAAGTATGGCTTCACCAGAAGAAAATTAAAGTTTTAGAATGCCCCAGCCAGAGCCCAGACCTAAAGCCAATAGAAAATCTGTGGAGTGACCTGAAGAGGGCTGTGCACAAAAGATCCCCTCGCAATCTGACAGATTTGGAGCGCTTTTGCAAGAAAGAGTGGACAAATATTGCCAAGTCAAGATGTGCCATGATGATAGACTCCTACCCAAGAAGACTGAATGCTGTAATTAAACCAAAATGTGCTTCAACAAAATATTACTTTAA
The DNA here is from genome assembly GCF_019279795.1 of Protopterus annectens. Taxonomy (NCBI): domain Eukaryota; kingdom Metazoa; phylum Chordata; order Ceratodontiformes; family Protopteridae; genus Protopterus; species Protopterus annectens. The sequence continues at coordinate 417,822,743 of NC_056742.1, forward strand.
GGGTGTGCACACTTATGCAACCAGCTTATTGCAAGTTTTTTATTTTTTATATTTTTCCCCTAACAGATTTGTTTGTTTTCCAGTTGAATTGTACAGATTATAGGTCACATTAAAGGTGGGAAACGTTTTGAAATTATTTATTGTGGTCTCTTTTTTTATATCACAAAAACCTGGCATTTTAACAGGGATGTGTAAACTTTTTATATCCACTGTATTTATTTTATCATTAACTGTCTTTTTAGAAAATTTACTTAACAGTCTGGCTTAAAAGAAAGGCATTTTAATCCTGAAGTGCAGATTTTGCTAAAGTTTAGGAAATCATTCAATGGCAAGACATATTCCCAGAAAAATATATAAATATTTCAATGGAACAAATTGGGCATAATATATATCTCCGTGACTTAAGCCATTAAGCTTTCTACAACTACATTTCACTTAGGCCATAATAAATTAATTGTTCTATGCCTGATAGCCATGTAATTAACCATGTCATTGTAACTGCTATCCATTAAATAGTTGGTAATCTTCTGTTGTAAGTTTCTGTGAAATACCAAATTAATATTTTGTCTAAAATAGCCCTAATGGATATCATGTATACTTAAATATTACAATCAAGAGCTATCCACTAGAGGGCAGTAGTCCATAAAAAATCAATAATTATATCCAATTTGGATTTGATAAAGTAGACATTAAAATTTTAATATTTTGACAGCTGATTTAACATAACATGCAGTACATCTGTGTAGTAGTGTATCTACACATTATAGGAAACCAAACTTTCACTCAAAACATTTTTCTCTTAACTATACAGTGATATCACTCATATAGAGCTCAAGCTTCTTATTCTGAAGTGAGGTTGATATTGTTAGGCATAGACCTTCTAAACTTATTTTTCTTAAATAATGTCCTTGTATAATGGCGCCGTGCTGTCCTTCTGCCGCTGGACAGCTCCGCTTTGCCATTGCTGATGTACTACGCATGTGTTTGGAACTTGCATTCCCACGCATACCCAGTATATCAGTGCTCGGGAATGTAAGCAAAGGAAAAAAGAAGATCTTCGTTGCTATGCTTTTTTTTTTTTTTAAACCCTTAAAATTAAAGAATATATCAATGGAAAAAATTCCGGGCAACCGGACCTTTTTCCATTGTATACTCTCAACAGGAACACTGTTTGGGCTGGCCAATCAGCGTTCTCATTTTACGATGTTACCGGCCAGTCATTGTATAATTAACTATATACTACAAAGTTGTGACTTCAACTTATTCACTCCAATGGAGCTCAGGAAGTTAACTTCCAATGGGCGGAGCCTAAGCCTTTTGACAGAATCATATTATGTCCTCACATTTCAAACAAGCAGAATTTTATTAATCTACCTTAGAGCTTTCACATGAGGCTAAGGAATTCTGTCTCTGTTACTTGGTTGCTGAGATATTTAGAAAAATGTGGAAATTAGATCTGTATAAATTAACATCATAAAAACAACAGTTAATATCGATTTACCTACACGAGACAGAGGTCAAATATTAATGCGATTGTGTTTGCCATTGTGGAAGCTTTAAGATGAAATCTTTTAAAACCTTGTACATAGCACAGTTTTGGAATTACTGATGCAAATATGAACAAGCAATATTTAACACCTAGAGGCATCAATAGAAGTTAACTGCAGATGCACCTGGAGGCGTCACTCAGTTGTAATGAGTTAAATAAGAGTACAAAATAGTCTGAACATGAGCCATGACAGATCTTGCAAAGTAGGCATATATAATGGTAAGCAGTTCCACATTCAGCCAGCAGCACTTTTAGATCCTGAGTCTACACATCTACACACAATGATGCATAGCTTTAGAACATGTTGTAATATATCTAACTACAGAATGGTGCAGCACTCTTAGCTTTTTCATTTGTAATTCTCCATATCCAGTACAACAAATTAAGCTACTGCCTAAAAGTGACAGCAATAATGCAGCACCAAGCAGTTTCTTAGCTCTTCATTACAACTTCTGCAAGTACTGCAAAGCTTGCACGTTTTTGGAGCAGCTGAAAATAATATTTGTCAATATGTTCCTTCAGTGTAAAATTAACATTATTAGCTAATCCCAAATTGCTATAACTATCTACCCATTCAGTGCATTGAACACACTGTTATACAAGCCTCTGGTATATTAGCAAGCAACAACAGCTACAAAAATAAATAAATAAATAAATAAATAAATAAATAAAAATTGCAGTCTTAGTTTCTGTAGTATTGACAGTTAGAAAGTGTTAAGTTGCACAAATGTACAGCTTGTAGGTTCATAGGTAAGCACTAGGATAGCTGCCCTTCCAGGCCATTTTAAGCTTAGCCAATGCCCCTTTTGGTGCTCAAATTAAGCTATCCTATTTAGTGTTAGATCGGCCTTACCCATTCTGTGGTTGATGATTATATATATTGCACCTAATGAGAATAACTGTGATCGTACCATAGATAATTTGTGTGTTCAGAGGATGATACTAGGCTATTGGCCCGGAGACCCTTATAAGCCTACCCAAAAATTGCGTCCATGTTCTCTAAAAGTCAGCACCTGTTTTCCCTGGCCAGCAGGAAAACAGGCTGGATCCCAAGTGCAGAACAGTGTCAAAGGCTTTGGCTATGTCAAGGTAGGTGGTGTGCACCATCTTCCCTTCGTCCATGGCTTTGATGACTGTTTCGAAGAAGTCAACCAAGTTTAACAGGCATGATCTCCTTTGGACAAAACCAAACTGTGTGGGGTCAAGCATTTGGAGATTGCCAATGTCCTTGTTTACAAGGTCCATGATAATGCATTCTATGGCCTTGCAATCAGGCTAGTTAGGCTGATGGGCCTATAATTGCCTGGGGTCAGTGGACACTCCGCCTTTGTGTAGAGGGATGACAGTGGCTGTTCTCCATTCAGCTGGGATGAAGCCGGTCCTCAGGCTTTGGTTGAATAGGGTCCTAATGGAGCTGAGAGCTCATGCCTGAGTTCATGTGATAAAGCGTTTATGAGTTGCCTCTGTCCATTACTAATACAGGGGGCTGTCCTGGGGTAAATTTTCTTTATCCCTTCATAGATCCAAGTTGTACTTGAATTTGGACAGGTGTGAGTTTTTTTTTTACATAGATGGGAAGTCTGTTCCAGAGCAGTAGTATCCTCTATGAGATATGCCTATCTCTCCAAACCATTCTGTTGATGTTGCAGAAGAAGTTTAGACCCCTAGGCCAAGTATTTCTCATGCCATTTGACTTGCTGATGTGCATTAAATCCATTAGTACTGGGTAAGAGGATGCATTGTATGCCAGACAGGTCACCTCATAGCAGTCTGTAAGATAACAAGAGTAGTGGCAGGGTTTTAAGTAGATCCATGTGAGATATATTGTTTAGGCCTTGCATCCTTTTAGAACAGTATCCCTGTGGATATTCCAGTTGTGGCATGTGTCTGGACAGATACATGCCAAATGGGGCATTTTACTCAAAGACTGGCCTAATGAGGGCTGAATAAAGGGAGACAATAGCATCCCTAGATCTGGACACAATCCCTTTCTTTATAAGCTGTACAATATTGAAGGACATTCTTAAGACAATTGAGGGTGGCCTAATGATTAAGGTGTTTGCCTTACAAACACAAGGTGCAGGGTTTGAGTCTCACAAGGGATAATTGTCTAAGCTTAAAATGGCTTGCAAGGGTAGTTAGCTTAGTACTAATCTATGAACCTATGAACCTTTATATTGGTCAAAATTTAGGTCACTGTCCACATAAGTTACCAGATCTCAAACAACTGGGTCAACTCTTAGGAGCATTTGTCAATATGGTAGTTCTCTAGGGTAGATGACTTCCCAAAATATATGATAATGCATTTTTTGGCATTTAGTTTCAGTCCACAATTTTTAATAAGTGCAGAGGGTGATTTGAAAGAGACTCTTAAAATAAGTAATTACTCATTGCATGGACCCTCACAGCATCATCAGTGTGTTGGGAATAGCCCTCACCCATTGACTGACTAACAACATACTTGCACCATGGACTGTATTTAAATGCACTGGTTTTAGTGAATGCCTTTACATGAAGAAGTCTCACCACCAGGTGGGACAAAAAGCACTTTGTGTTCACAGTTGTTTTATCATCTACTTCAATATATATTCTGTATTTTTAGGTTCATAGGTTGGTACTAGGCTATCGACCCAAGGGCCTATACAAGCCTATTTACTTCCCTGGGCCCCTGTCTAGCAGGGCGACTGACGTGATCCTCGAGGTGAATGTCCTATCTCCCATCCAATCAGCAATTTTTATTATTTTTGCTTGTGCTATATTAAAGAAAAGGAACTAAAGTACTTGGAGTGGACTTACCTTCTTCCGCAAGTGTCTTGGATTTTATATATATATATATATATATATATATATATATATATATATATATATATATATATGTGTGTGTGTGTGTGTGTGTATAAATTATGCTATCAATGATATTTCTAATACCCTGAATTAGGATAGGCAGAAAATATCTAGGGTTGAGTTCTATTTCTTTGGGATGATTTTGAGAAAAGACAGTAACTTATTACTGCTGGAAGTTTTTAAGTGTGAAATATTGAGGTGTATTTATAAGGTGAAACAACAGAAGATACAAAAGAAGAATAAATTAAGTTTGGAGTCAGAATCAGGGTTAGCTTGGATGAAGATACAGTATAACTTGGGTCATTCTACAAACTTCATTCTTAAACAAAAAGTAAGGTATTACAATTTTTCGAAATTAAAAAAAGATGGGACAAAGTACTTGGATAAGGCTGTTAGAGCTCCCAGCCTTTTAGCTAGGAAATTGAATGGGAGAAGAAGGAGATAAGTATTGTACCTTTGAAGGATATGGAATCCAAATACTCCATATTACAGTTAAAATTCATGTTATGTTTCCAGAACACTAGGCAGTATATCGATTAAAGACCAAGTCCTTATTAGACATTACCAGTTTATTTTTAAAAGAACTACATATGCCATAAGTATTAGATATAGACATCTCCTAACAAACCTGTCACAATATAAGGCATGTATGTGGCAGACATCAAATTTTTGTAAAACACAGAGGAAGGTATTGGCTAATCCACTTTTTTAATTATCTAAGGAAGTGGAGTGCTGAAGATGAGTCCCTGATTCCTCTCATTTGGCCAATGTGGTTGTTTTGCAGAACTTGGAAAGACCTTTTACAGCCAAGTAGTTATGACCACTCTGTCTTTCTCCTTCCACTCCAGCATTCTCATATACAGAGTAGAGAATATAGTTCCAATGCTCACATCATGAATGTAACTGGGTTATATATAGGGCTGACATGGGGGAAGCACATTTAATTAGACTATTGTTGAAAATTCAGTGGACATGGAAAACTAGACTACCCCAATAGCAGCAATTCTATTAAACTTTCAAACAGCATTTGGTTTGGTTGAATGGAATTTTTTGTTGTAGAATGTGCCTAAATGATAATAATTCTGTTAGCTTTGTCAGCAAATAACAACTTATGTAATGACCCTCTTTTTTTCAGGTTGAAAGGGAAATATGTCAAGGCTACTTATTTTGATAAATTAAATATTAGCCTTACACATTTTCTGTCTGACATTCCTGTCTCTCATTTGGAGTCTAGTACAATTTCATGGTTTGCAGATGACTAAATGTCTTAGATTTCAAAATCAGAATTCCACATAATCTATTATAAAATATATTCAGGATTTTTTCTTTGCCTCCAGATTACACTCAGATGTCAATAAATTCCATCTATTTCCTTTTAACAAAGCATGTAAACACCTTGCATAGAAGGCACATTCAATGTCATTTAAGGTAGTTAATTGAAGTGCATCCCTGGAAATCATTATATGCAAGGAACATAAGGTAGTGATTGACATTAATATTGCAGCAACATGACAAGATGTCAAAATGCATTTACCTCACTAGGAAAAATCTGAATATCCCCCTTTTCACACAATGAAAATTACATTGCCTAAAGCTAGTTTAATAATAATGTATATACCTCATATTATTTTCACTAATAAGTTGCTTATATCCATCTCATTTTATTTGGAAGAAATAAATGGCTTCCTTTAATAAAGATGATTTGTGAATCAATGATCTTTTTTTATTATCTTTTTAAACAGCAAACTTCATTGAATGGCAGTTTCTTCTAGCCAGATCTTACTCCTGCCATATAAGGCTTTTCATTGGACCTGAGGTCATCCATCAAAATAGTATTAAGAAGAATACCATTGTCTTATACAAAACATGTGATCCTGGAGGGTTTGATGGATGATTCAGGAAAGTCAGCATCATTAAGTTGACTAATGTAGGTGGTTTAGGAATCTTGATAAGGACTTGAGATTCTGTCTGTCTAGTAGATTGCATAAAGAGATAATAAATGGGTCTGCATACTTAGAAAGCAGATTTAATTTTGAATAGGTTTGCTTAATCTTGGTACAGACAGGTTTAAAACGTACACTGAGTGTCAGTCTACTGAAATCTTCTAAAATATCACTGGTGATGATATTTCTGAATACATGAACGCATGATATTGTTAGCTCCCTCAAAAATTTGATTGTACATGCCCTATGACATAAGAACTTGATGACAAACAGCTAATTGATTCATCCAACTTAGCAATTAGGCCATGTCCCTAAACTGTGAGACGTGATTGTATGTATAAAGTTGCTGCACAGACACTTTCTGCAAAGTTTCAAGAGTTAAATAGGGTGGGTTGGTCTTTTGAACCCAGACAGACAATGGGAGCAGAACTTTCTAAACTGTTATCAACATCATATGCTATCAACAAGGGCAGCTAAGTGCTCCTCTGCAGCTAAAGAAAAGTTGCTAAGACAAATAAATGTTGGGGATTCGATGTCTCTGGTGTCGACTATAAGTATATACGTGTGATAACCCCCATTCATAGTTTTTTGAGAGGACATTTAGCAAAATATCTCTTCACCACTTAGAATTACAAGTACTACCTCTGACTGACTTCTCATTTTGTTAATTATTTATTTACTGATTTATTTATTTATTTATTTTTATTTATTTATTTTTTACATCTGTTAACCAGGTTAGCCCGTTTTCAGTGGAAACCTGAGGAGAAAAACTCCAGGAAAGTAATTAAAAAATAAAGAAAAACCCAACAATTCAAGTTGTAAGATACTTAGTACAAAAACAGAGAGAAATATACAAAACAAATATATATACAAGGCAAAAGAACAGCATTTTGAGAATGCAGTAACAATATGTTTGAGAAATTTGATTAGGATTAAGTTATTTACAAAGAATGTAGCAATGCCTAAAATAAAAAAAAAATTCAGAATAACATCATGGCATAGTACAATAAAGATGCATTTAACAGCATAGGTACTAACTGCAGAGAGAGTAATATATGTAGACAGTTTAGGTAGATAAGATATATATCAAAGATGGAAAGCTGTTAGTGAACTAGTATTCAAATGGATAAGACATGTTGTAGTGATAGTGTAACACTGAAAACATTTCCAGAGTATGCAACAAAAAAGGCTGATTTTTTTTTGTTTGTTTTTTTTTCAGGGTACGACTGGGAGGTTATTTTTTTCCTATAGTTATTTTAGCAACTGAGGAATATTTGAATATGTTTCTATATTGTCGGGATAACAATCATGAGATGTTTGCAAGTTACGTGATTGCAAAAAAATCATTCAAGTAAGTTCAATGAAATGTTTGGAAGTTACCTGACAGTTTTATCTTTCTTTCTCTATTAGATTATATCATTTAGTATTGCTTCATGTTCAAACATTTTTCTGCTAGTGTTATTTTTACACAGATTTCTGTTTGATGATATTTACAAGTTTATGTTATATCAAATGTCCAGATGTTCATTTATTCCAGGTGCAGCTTAAGAAATGTTGGCTTTGGTTTAAAATATAAATTTACAACCTGAAATGCCTTAAAGAGTCTGTTGCTCTGTCTACTGAAAACCTTTTTACTGCAGAATCCATACCAAAACCTTAATTACTTATCACATCTGAACCTAAGGGATGTGTAGCAAAAGTAGTAATGGAATAACTATCAGGATGTAATTCTAATTGCTAATATCCTCCACAAAAGTCAAATTTAAAGAACTGAGATCGCAAGTTATGTCAACCACTGTAGGTATAATGGCATTGTTAATGTGATACATATCCACACATATCCTTTACTCCCTCTGGGTTCTTAAACTTTGAAGATATGAGAATAGAGAGTGACTCTAACTTAACACCAAATCTTAACATTTGGGTTTTACCTTATTTGTATCTTTTTCAAACCAAAAGTTTAAAAAAGAGTCACCACTT
>NC_056742.1:417836058-417851058 GCF_019279795.1 Protopterus annectens
GTATCTGTATAAAAGCAAGGGAACACAAACAAACAAATATAAACCACAGAACAACACCAATGGGGAGATGCTGACACGTGGGGGGGTCACAGTGGACATACTGACATATAGACAGAGTGAAGGCAGCTGCTGATAGGGAGGACTGGGCAACAACCAGGGGAGGGATGAGATGCACAAAGAACCATAACACTGGAATGGGTGATAGGGTGGGGACACCCTATTGACACTGCTGTATATGGGTTTGACCCAGGAAGAGATTGGACACCAGCACAAGTGCCCTCTCCAAGAGGTCCTGCTTCAGATGTTCATGAAAGCGCCAAGCACCTTTTTGATTCCATAAGTCACATTACAACCATATCTAGGTGGCCAGTGTGGGCTTCATGCACCTCACCCCCACATGATCTCCATTATCCAACAAAAAGGTAGGCCTAGGGACAGATGGTGTGCTACTGTAATTCCAAACAAAGGTGCAAACTGTCCAGTCCTAGATAACATCTGATGCAAGAAATCAATTACCATGAAATTATGAAATGTTTAATTATGTCTTAGAAAAAAATGTATAAGAATCCATTTAAGTGACATATTTGCAATAAGCTCTTTACTGTCAGATCTGAGATAATATAATCCCTGTCTGTTAAAATGTGTAATAACAGGTCAAAGGTTCAGATAATTAGTTAGCTGATATTTCAAACTGATAACTTCACGCATACAGCTAAGTTGTCAGTGTTGAAGCAATGCTTCCCTTTTTGCAAAGGGAAGTTTAAAGAAAGTTTTAGAAAAAGATTGTTAAAAAGAAGCTGCAGGCATTAACAGAGGAATAAAAATGTTGTTATTCTTTTCTAAATTCAGTGTTTTCTGACTCACATGAAATGCAGCCCAAATTTGCATTATGTTCTGCTTATGCAGAAAGAAAAGGGGCACTTCAGAAAACCATCTTCTTCTTCTTTCGGCTTTTCCCGGTTAGGGGTCGCCACAGTGGATGACCTGTCCACTCATGATTGGCAGTGGAGTTTTACAGTGTTGAGTTGCCAGCCCGGCACCCAACCTTTCACAGAAGGCACACACATGCACACATTCACACCTAAGGCCAATTTAGAGTATCCAATCCACCTACAGCATGTCTTTGGGATGTGGGAGGAAACCGGAGCACCCGGAGGAAACCCACGCGACCACCGGGAGGACATGCAGACTCCGCACAGAAGGCACCTCAGCTGAGGATCGAACCGGAGAACCTCTTGCTGTGAGGTGGCAACACTAACCGTTGCACCACCAGGGCCGCCCGCACTTCAGAAAATCATAACAAATGTAAATTGAGACTCTAGAACACTAAATACAGTCCCACAGGTCTTTCCATTAGCTGCATAATAGGTACACACACACACGCACACACACACATAAGACTCAGAAAGTAGCAGATGCAAGTCCTCGGGTGAGCTTGACAAATACTTGCCAGTAATGAAAACAGTCCTATATGTACAACAGAATAAAATAGAAGACATAAATATAAAAAAAGAAAAACTAAAGAATAGTTACCATATGGCATGGGGAATTCCCATCTAACCTCCACTTCTGGTGCACAAAGTTCATCAGGACTCATGTGTCTCAGGTCATTGATATAATATCTACACTCTTCCCTCATCCCGGTTATGCCCAGTGCTGAAGACAAGTCCTTAGCCTGGTTATAGGAAAATTCATAGCTAAGTACTAGGCAATTAGTCTACAGGCTAGTACATGATTAATCAATAACCAGATAGTGACCAAAGATATGAATCAAACCCTGTACCTGGTGTTTGTGAGGTAAACATCTTAACCATTATGCCAACCCCAACCCCGGGTCACTCCAGGAATCCACTTTTTTAAATGCATTAGGACAATAGCTTGGTAGGCACCTGAGAAATGTCTGGAAAGGAGGTAAAGCATTATATTGATCTCTTTTAGACACCATGCAAGAGTTCTCTAGTAGGCACTAGCTGAAGCTGCCTATCTCTCAAATCTCCTCTGAAAATGGAATCACATTCATAAAAAAAAAAAAAAAAAAAAGATGATGGCTGTGAATCATGCTTACAATGTGTTTTTGAAAAAGTAGCTCACTGCATGTACCCATGCAGGTCCAAGTTGTCAGAAGTAAGCAAAAGCATTATGCTGTACCTTTCACCACAGTTGCTCTGTACCTCCAAACGAAATTTGTCTCCATTCTGTGCAAATAGATATCCACTTGTATAGTTTTAGAGGTGTGCTGCCATTTTCTTAGGCAAAGTCACAAAGATTTCAGAACCTGTCTTGCATATTTGGCCAGCATTATGTGGAACAATAACAGCATTTTCTTGATCTATCAGCATTCTCACACAGTGCCAGTGCATGGTAAATGGCGTTTTTCTAATTTCCACAGCAAATTATATTAAAGAAAATGTAGCAACAGCCTGTGTTTCACATTTATTATAGAATGCACTGACAGCGAGGCAGCTCCCAATATCAGGTTAACCTTTCATTGTACATATATGTCACTGTTGCAATAATCTTAATGCTTGTCTAATGTGTAGGTTTTCCCTTGGATGTGAGTACAGCAGTTGTATGTCTCCACCTTTTGCCCCCCCCTCCCCCGCAGTGTAGTATGTTATGCCAATATCAGAAGCAGTTATCAAGGTGACACCAGCTATCAGTTACAGGGATGTCTGCCTTACCTAATACATACCAGTTTCCATGTACATCTGCTGTACATATGTATAAGGTAAGGTCGTATGACATGCTCCCACAGGGGATTTTGATTATTGTGTGGTCAGCACAGATTACATATTTGTCTACTGCTCTCATTCTACAAATCCAGTAGTATACAGTCACTAGTTTTGTGTCATGTGTTCAAAGGTGTCTGCATTTCTTCAGAGAAAGGCAAATGGCAGATGCTGGACAATTTCAGCCCTACTGAAACTAATGTCCTACTACAAGTACTTAGAATACATGGACAATACCTGTTGGTGAGAGGAAATGTGGACCAGCATTTACATGACCAGGTCTTGCAGACCATGGTTTGTGACATAAATCTCATGAGGGAATGTGATCACACTACACAGCATTGTCATATGCATGTTACTAGCATGTTACAGTGTGCCAAGTAAAAAACATGATTATTTGCAGCTGAGAAGTCAGCAATCAGGGGAATGGGGAATTTCAGAGTAACAAGCTGACAAAGCCAGAGCAGTTTTTGGTGTCCATGAAGGGAGACACTAATCCTGAGATTTTTCCTAGAGGAGTGGATACTGGAATCAGGATGGACACAACCTTACATGTCTTGATGGGTGATGCATCAGGTGAGTTCTACTTACACACCAGTTCAGTTATAGGTGCACATCACATATACATACATACATACATACAGATATTTCAAGCATGGGTATTAATGTCTTTCTAGCTTGTCAGTATACCAAAACACTTGTTCCCATAATAAGTATGCAGGCTGTTCTTAAAAATATCTAAACTGGTACTTGCTTTAATGTAATTTGGTAGTCTGTTCCATGCATCAGCTACTCTGTCAGAGAACCAATTAGTACACTTCTCATTCCTGTAGAATCTTCTACATAGGTTATCTGACGATTCTCTAGTACTAATCGTTAACCCCAAACATTCCCAGTGGCAGTTGTCTCTAAATGTCCTATATACCTGAATAACACCTTCTATTAGATATCTGTAAGACACACTGTACAAGTTCAAATATTTTAGTCTTTTATAATAACTTAAATTTTCACATCCATAGATGCCCTTGGTATATTTCCGCTGTACTCCTTCCAGTTTACTCATGCTTGTTTTCTTATAGGGTTTCCGTATTGTTATTCCACACTCAAGTTTGGGTCTAATGTAACTAACAATGACTTCATCATTTCTGATTTCCAGAACTTCATAAATCTTTTTATATAACCTATAGTTCTGTAACTATCATTAACCAATTGGTTGATATGATTAGAAAAACTCATTGCTGGATCGGGTCTATATTAGAACATCGAATTTTTAAAACGTTGAATGTTCTAATATCGACCCCTATTCAGCGAATGCTGACAATATCAAACATGCAGAACAGCGAATTTTTTTTCCCAGGGAAAAAATTTGCTGTTCCGATACACATACACACAACACAAGCACACCAAACAAACAGCATTCCACACACATACACCTAAAATCCTACATCTAACCCTACACTAAACTGTACATACACCACTAGCTATCCACTTACCTTAACCCAAACCCTAACTCTAAGGTCCGTCACTATCGTACACTCACATCACCTGCACCCTAACCCTAACTCACCTACCCCACCCTAACCCTCACTTCCAAACAATTGCACACTTACCTGACCCGCACCCTAACCCTAACTCACCTACCCCATGCCCTAACCCTCACGTCCACACAATCGCATACTTACCTGACCCGCGACCTAACTCTAACCCTAACTCACCTACCCCGCACCCTAACCCTCACGTCCACACAATCGCACACTTACCTGACCCGCGCCCTAATCCTAACTCAGCTAACCCATGCCCTAACCCTCACGTCCACACAATCGCACACTTACCTGATCCTAACCCGTAACTTTCCACCACAGTGCTGAAAATAGCGAAGCCACAGGAAAGGCCAACCGAATTACTTACCTAGGAAGAAATTCAGTGTTCTGCAGCTTTGCTATTTTCAGTGTTCGCTGAATAGGGGTCGATATTAGGACATTCTTAGTTGTGAAACTTCGATGTTCTAATATAGACCCGCTGGATCTACCCTTATACCCATTTATACCCTAAATGAGTCTGCAGTTTCAGTCACTGTGTGCTGCATTAAATATTCATCTTTCAATTTCCTAATCTCATAAGCTTAGTTTTTGATGTATTTATCAGCATATTATTATCCTGTGCCCAAGTGGTCAATTTAGTCAAGTTATTTTGCAGACATGCCTTATCTGTAACACATGTAATCAGTTTATCCAATTTCAGGTTGTCTGCAAATAGACTGTAAAACAGCTCAGATGAAAAAGTTAGGTCTGAAAGATACAATCTAAACAAGTAAGGGCCTAGGACAGAGCCATGTTGGACACCCTAACTGTAACCAAAGACTTCACCTGTCCAGTTGCTGTATGATACTTGCCATGTCCTATTTGTAAGCCATGCAGCTATCCATCTTATCAAGAGTACATCAATACCTAGTTGTACTACTTTATTGATCAGTTTTTGTGTATGACCTTGTCAAATGCTGAAGTTAAATCTATATAAATTACATCACAGCACAATTTTTCATTCATAGCTATTATATTGTTATAGAACATCATGTTACAGGTGGTAATTGATCTGTTTTCAACATGCTGATATATGGTTTCAAGTCCCAGCCTATCCAATTCTGACAATAATGTATCCAATATTACCTTCTCCATTATTTTTCCACAACATGAAAGTAGACTTAAGGGTCTATATGACTCTGGGTATGTCCTACTCCCCTTTCCCTTAAAGACAGGTTTAATAAGCACATGTCTCCAATCTTGAGTAATCTCCCCATATTTATATGACCTAGTGAATAATAGATATAATGGTACTGTAAGTTCTTGCCGAAGTGTTTTCAGGTCATTGTTACTAATTCCATCTCCTCCCGTGCTTTGCTTGGATCCAGTTTGTGCAGTTCTTTTTCAATATAATCTAATTTGATTCCAGTATCTCAGGTTACCTGGATGCCACTAGGATAACTTATCACCTCTTACGTGGAGCCAAACTGTTTTGCATAAGATTTTGTAAATATATCTATAATCTGTTGTGCCCGAGAATAAATTTTAGAATCTGCACACAGTTTATCAATTTGTATGTATATTTGTATATGCCATATGCTGACTACAGTAACTGTTATATTATTTTAGGTATGTCCAATATACAGTCATGTCACAATGGCAACAAGGGGAAAGTTGAGTTTGCATGGTATACATTGCATTGACATGGTTTTTGCACATGTACCCATGTTCATTCAAGTGAGTATTTTGTTGTATATTCACAGGGCATCATGTTTCTACAGTGATATAGAGAATGGGGCACAATGGCAGGCTGACATTGGCACCTGTTTTCGGGATTGTTGTTGCTGAAGAGACACAGACACCAGAACAACACTCTGATGACATAATGACACTGGCTGTCTCGATTCTTGGTGTAGATCCACCTTCACTGCACTCTGAAGGTGGAACATCACCTACACAAATGTATGAGACAGTACAGCATGAGAGTTCATGGTCCCCACTGAGGGAGGGATCCTCCCTACTCCAGTCACCAGTGATGTGGTTATGGTGCAGATGCACCTGAGATGGGTATACTCACTACTTCACAAAATTACATAGGGAAGCCTGATGCTGTTGCATATCACAGGTGATGACTGACACACAGTACCTTTCAGGATCAATCAGATGTGCCACAATCATGCCTTGTTACAATCTGCTACAACACAGTGCAGCATGGACGTCAATGCTGTGTTACATGGCATCTGTAAAGGCATGTAGGCCAAAGACACAGTAATGTTCCATCTGCCTAAGTTTATGGTGGTGCATACACCACTCTATGGCCACACCCATGTGATGGATTGATAGCACTTTTATTTCCGCTCTCACTGGCAGTGTTTTCTTGAGTTGAAGGAAGGTACATACCAGGAATGGCCATGTAGGGGACTATCAGAGGATAATAACCAAAAAATATTCCCAGGTGAAATGGACTGCTCAGGAGCCACAAATCAAGAATGAAATGTTTATTTAAGCTTTAAATGAATACAAATCAGCTTTTTATCAGTAAGACTTCTTCAGAATACTATAAACCCACTGAATCAGTTCCTATACACATACGGATTCACTTCATAACATTGAAATACCAAAACACTGAAAACGAGAAAACTTCATAATATGACATCCCAAAATACTGAAAATCAAAATCCTGAAAACTCAAAATCCTGAATGTCAAAATATTGAAAACAGATAAGATACATATACTGACTGTAAACAACAAAAACCTAATTACATTCCTTCAAATATAAGCAGGGGGGCAAGCCACCCTGCACCCACCACAACCACTGCTACTTAAATATATCAACTCCAAGATTGCACTTAGTGTAGTGAAGCACAATATACTTAGTGGAAAGTAATATGATTTATCTTGTTTAAACTCAGTATATGTATGCTGTGTGTTTTCATTATTGTGAGTTTCAGTATTGTGAGTTTTCAGGATTTTGAACTTTCAGGATTTTGGTTTCAGTGTTCTGAGTTTCAGTATTGTGATATTTCATTGTGTTATGAAGTGAATCTATATATATATATATATATATATATATATATATATATATATATATATATATCACTGGAGAGCTTACTAAGCTTCTTGCTGTTATCACAGAGCTCTCAGGACAAAGAAACACAGGTGAAAGGAGAAATGACAACTTGGAATGTACTGAAAACAGTGGAAATGGAGGAAACATCAGGAATAATGTTCATTTCAATGAAGATGCTGTGGGACATCAGTTGGGAATTTCCAATAGACAAGGTACGGATTTTTTAATAGTGCTGAACATGGACTTTCACATCACTACAGTTTGAACTTAAGTGATGGTGCATTTGGAGAATGGATAAATTTAGATGCTTCCCTCATGGCAGAGCATCATCACACACTGAAGTGAGTAGCTCCAAAGAGAATTTAGCAGGCTGGACCTCTTTATTAAAGAAGAAATTTTTTAAGTTGTGCAATTTGCAAATGGACAATTTATTTCTTATTGAATATTTGCATGTGCACTGGGTCCCAAAAGTTTTCAGATATTTTACATTTCCTAATGGGGTTGTGGCAAGCTCCAGGCTACACCAGGAACTTATTGAACTGTTTAACAAATAACAACTGGAGCTTTTGGAAATTATGATAAGGGAGAATAAAATAAGTATTCAGAATCTTACCAGTGAAAAAGAACATTTGAAAGGTAAGATTAAAAATGAGTTATTATTCTCTGTATACACAGCTGAATACAATAATTTATTTAACACAGTGGACATTCATACTTATAAAGTTAAAATGAGGAAAAAAAAAAACTGGCCAGGGCTAAGGTAGAATATGAGGAGGGTAAGGCATTGCCCCTCTCTTTACCTAAGAAAGAAAATGAACATGATGGAAAGGGTTACCCTCCACCCCCCATCCCCTACCAACATTAATTTTGATGATGGTTGGGCAGGATACAGGGGGAATAGGAATAAGGAAATTATTATTAATGATGTACAGGAGGTCTTTGATTTGGAAGACCCTTCAGAGTTCCCGCCCCCCCAGAGGTCCAAAAGAATTGCCAACAGGACCCAATCACTGTCAGAGAAATGCTCCAGTGTAGGTGAGCCCCCTCGGGGGGTGGGTTAGGTACAGAAGCAGCAGAACCATTCCTACCAGAGAGGGAAGCAGGATTACAGGGGGTAGTGGAGGAAGAACTGAACTCTATCTATGTTATTTACCACCCTGGTAGTATCCCTATAGTTCTTAAGAAAAATAATTTTACTATTTACAATTACAGTGACTACAACATCACTGATGAGCACTTTACCATTTTTGAGAAAGGATTCACCTTTATTCCTACGTTTAAACAAAACCTGGTTGATACTATGATGAAATTTAAATTATTCATTGGAAAAATGAATTTTGCTATCCAATACAAGGTTAAGGAGGTGTAAAGAGTACAACCGAATGGATATTCTAATTGTTTAATTTTAAAGAAAAAGAATATAGCAATTCCCACTCTCCATCCCACAGTTGAAACATTTTCCAAAATATGTGAGCATAACATTTATCAGTTTTATATTTAGTGGAAAAAGGACTATAGTGCCTTTAATTTTACCAAAGAAGAACATGATGCTTTAGAGAACTTGAAAAGGAATCTCCACCTTAGAATAATGAAACCTGATAAGGGAGGGGGAAATAGTTATTTTCAGGAAAAAAGAATACTCTAAAGAAATGTTAAAGATTTTGGAAAATAGTGACTCTTATACCAGAGCCTCTATGAATGAAGTGCATGGTTCCTATCAATATATAGATTTATTTTTGGAGGATGAATTGCTGCAGGGTAACAGCTACCAGTTGGCATAATGGTTAAGGTCTTTGCCTCACATGCAAAAGGTACAAGGTTCGATCCTGACATCCAACCAATGCATGTTTGGAGTTTGCATGCTCTATCTGTGTCCCCATGGGGTTTCTTCCATATCCAAAAAACATGCTGAGCGTTTACATCTCAAACTCACCAATGTCTGGAGATGCAGCCAATAGCACAGATGCTACATGGTGCCCTATAGGGGGGAAGAGATGTACAGACCAACCACTGTGGGCATCTACTGTGGTGCACAGTATGTGCACAATAGCAGAATATGGATCACATATTGTGCAGGCTAGTCACTTGGTGTAAAATATGGTTTCTGCCATTTTTAATTTCTCCAAGTCTTTTGGGTTTCTAATACCATGACAGGAATGGACCCCATCCCTAAGTCAAAGTATGATTAAAGTTCATGAAATTAGTATTGTTTCACTCTTTGATGTCAGCCAAAAGCACTCTTTGCAGCACCCACAATGTGCCCAGTAATGACTCGTTCTGCAATTCGTACGGTGTTACATGAACTGGTGACGTATCTAAATACGATTGTAAATTCTTTTTTTATAAGACCCGTTGCTCCTACTAGTATTGGAACTGTCTGGGTATCTTTCTTCCACGTGGCTCTCGCTTCTGCCTGCAAATCCAGGAATTTTATGACTTTGTGTCTCTTTGTACGCAAGACACTGTAGTCACTAGGTGTGGCAATTTCAATGATCAATGCTACTTTTGTCTTCTTTTCTTGGACCACTATATACGGTTTTCTAGCATCTATCTTTTGGACTGATGGTATTGGGTGATCCCATGTAATATAAACTTCATAATTTTCTATGATTCTTTGTGCCTCATGTTTCCAATGTTTTTTAGCCACTTCAGTACCACATGTTTGCACAATCTCTAGTGTAAAAGTCTCGCCACATTATTATGCTTTTCAGTATACAGTCCCTCTGTTATTAGTGCGTCACAACCAGCAACAATGTGTGTAACTGTTTCCAACTCAGTTTTACAAACCTACATATGTCTGTTTCTCCCACATGTTCAATGGACTTTGTAAACCAGCGTGTATGTAGCCTATTATCTTGGGCTGCCAATATTAACCTTTCATTCCTTGATGTGAATTCACCTCTCCTTAACCATTCCTGCATTTGTTCTTGATCAACATGAGGCTCTTCCAGAAGTTTTCTATACTTGCAATTATATTTATGTTTTTTCCACATTTCCTGCCTTCTTAACTGATCCTATGGCTCTAGGTGATTCGGTCATGTTGACTAATGTCACCAAAATGGGCATGGGTCATTACCAGTGATAAGTGGGTTGAGGACCCAACCTACTCTGACCTATGCCAGGGACCCTTACTAACTGTGGGAGGGGTATATGTGCCCCTATTGGCCAATGTGTGCCTGCCATAAAGCCCAGCAGTCCTAGTTCAATAAGCTACTGGCCAGATGGTATCTAGTTGCCCAGCCTGGGTTACCTGGGATAGCTCGGTTGAGCGAAATCTGGATGTAAAATCAACCAACCTGCCAAACATGAACTGAGAATTGCTACGCTTAATGTAGGTTCACTGACATGATGCAGCTTGGAAGTGAATGATATGATGATATGGAGGAGGCTGGACATCCTATTTATCTAAGAGATGAGATGGAAGGGCAGTGCAGCAAAGCCACTTGGCTTGGGATCCAGGCTCTACTACTCAGGAAGGGGACAGGCTAGGAATGGTGTGGGAACTGTGGTGAGAGAGAGGCTTCAGAAGGCAGTGAGGGATGTCATCAGAATTAATGACTGACTCATGGCAATCAGACTCCTGTGTAATGATAGGGCAGTATTCATAATCTCAGCTTATGTCCCACAGCAGGGTTGTGAGGAAAAGAGTGCATTCAAACAGCAGTAGCAGGACCTACTAGACAGGCCAACATGAATTGGTGTTGATAATAGGTGACTTGAAGGCACATATTGGGATAGACAGAACAGGATACGAGGACTGCCTGGGTCCACATGGGTGAGACAACAGGAATAAAGAAGGAGAAGCCATTCTAGACTTCTGTCTGGCAAATGGCTTAATAGTAGCCAATACATGGTTCAGAAAAAGAGACAGTCACAAGATCACATACAAGAGTAGCCAACATGAAACTCAGGTAGACTTCCTCCTAGTAAGGAAAAGGCACTGGGGTAGAATCCATGATTTCAAAGTCATCCCCAGTGAAACAGTTGGCCCACAGCATAAACCACTAGTTGCCACAATCAGCTGCAAGCAGTGGTCAGAGAAGGCTCTAAGGTCAACCTGAAGACCTGGAAGTTGACTGGAAAGTACAACAATTCAAGGAATTATCAGGGGTCTAGCATCCCAAGAAGAGGAGGAAATAGGTGAAGTTGAACAAGAATGGCAGCGCCTAAAAACAGCATATGTTAGGACTACAGAAAAGATATGTGGCCAAGCCAGGTATGGAAATAAGGTACATAAGGAAAGCCGGTGGTGGAATGCAGAAGTCCAGGAAGTGATCAACAGAAAGAAGGAGTGCAGGAAAAAATGGGAGATAGAAAAGACCAACCACGCTAGAAAGGAATACTGGTTGGCTAACAAAGAAGCTAAGAAAGGAATCACAATAGCAAGGAATAGGGAGTTGGAGGCACTGTGCCAACTTCTGGAAAGTGACTCAGTAACTGGTACAAAGAAAGATTAGCAGGTTGCAAGACAAACAGAAAGATAAAGATAGTCAGACACCCTTCATAAGGGATGCCAGCAACAACCTGCTCACCAATCCATAGGACATCAAAGATAGATGGAAGGAGTATTTCCAGCGGCTTCTGAATGGAGAAAACCTCACAGAAGCTGTACTGCCCCAGAAACAGCCCATGTGACAGAAGAAGAAGAGCCCTCCCTAGACGAAGTAAGAACAGCACTAAGGAAAATGAAGTCAGGGAAAGCAGAAGGCTCAGATGAGGTCACAACAGATATGATAAAGATGCCGGGTAAAATAGGGGAGAAATGGGTCCTGAGGGTACGGATAGCAATGTGGATAGAAAGACGTATCCCAGAAGACTGGAGAAGAGACATACTTGTGCCATTGTACAAGAACAAAGAGGACAGTCACAACTGTGGGCAGTAAAGAGGCATCAAACTCCTATCACATTACATGAAAGTTCTGGAGAGGGTGACTCATAAATGGATAAACAGAGTAGTAGAATGTAAGATGGGAGATGAGCAGTTTGGGTTCAGATCAGGATGCAGCATAACTGAACATATATTTTCAGTGAGATAGATACTTGAAAAGAAGCTAGAGATTAGGAGAGACTCCAACTGGGAATTCCTAGACTCGGAGAAAGCATATCGCAAGGTCCCAAGAAAGATGATCTGAGCAGTACTACATTGGTTTGAAGTCCCAGAAATATTGGTAGAATTAGTGCAGGCTATGAACAAGGAACCAGTGACTCAAGTACAAACAGTGTTCTGCCTCACAGAGGGTTTCCTAGCAAGAGTGGGTGTACACCGGGGTTCAGCTCTGAGCTCACTGCTGTTCATACTGGTGGTGGACTACATTAGCAAACAGGTCGGAGGGGGCAGATCAACAAAGTTGCTGTATGCAGACAGTGTGGCAGTACAGGCAGACTCTGAGATAGGACTTCAGCAAAGGATAGGGGGAATGGAATGCAAAACTGAAGGCACATGGAATGAAATTAGGCACAGATAAGACAGTGGCAATGGCAGCAAATTGGGGAAGTCAGAAGAAGATGAGAATTGAGATAGAAGGAAAGATAGTGGAACAGGTAAACAGATTCAAGTATCTGGGAGGGGTGGTTGAGGAGAACAGCAGTCTGAATGAAGAGGTCAAAGCTAGAATCAGAGGGGCTGCAGCCAACTGGCATAGAGTATCAGGTGTAGTCTATGATAAAAGAATGCCAAAGAGGCTGAAAAGTAAGGTGTACAAGACAATGGTGTGACCAGTACTACTATATGGTACAGAAACCTTGGTAGTAAAGGCAGAGCAGGTGAAGAAGCTAGAGGTGATGGAAATGAAGTAGCTGAGAAGGGTGGCAGGATGCACTCGGTAGAAATGACGACATAAGAGCAGCATCCAAAGTAACTCCAATTGCAGAAAACATCAAAAAGAACACATTTTGTGGTTTGGACACATGCAGAAAAGCAGAAGACAATCTGGTGAAGAAGATTTGGCACAGACAGGAAGAGGGCAAGAGGAAATGAGGACATCCAGCAAAGAGGTGGATGGATTGTGTCAAAGAAGATCTGTGACATTCATTGGTAGATATCAATAGCAAGTAAACAAGCATGTGTAGTTGCAGGGGGGGTGGTATTACGCACCCTCACAGTGATGCTAATATCCAGTCTCCCTCCCCAGGGATGAGATTAGCAACTTACACAAACTGCCTTTTATTACCAAGATGTTGGCAAGACTCCAAACTACTCAATATCTCCCCAAATGAATGCTCTTCCATGCACCTCTAACACTGGTGGATATGGGGACAAAGCTCTCATGCTAGTAGATATAGGGAAATAGCTCTCACACTACAGGATACTGGGGGAGAGCTTTCACACTAGTGGATACTGAGGCACAGCTGTCACACTAGTAAGCATGGAGACCTCTCATTACTAGGAAATTGATGAGCTCAAATCAGATGGTGGGAGGGCCTAATAGTCAGCAAGCTGATGGGGAAAAGAACCTAGAAAAAATGGCTTATACAAGCACTATAGAGAGATTCATGCATGCATTATAATTTAAATATTCTGTATAGAGAAGGCTAGACTTTAATATCAAAGTGGATAACGTAAAATATATTCCTTGAGGAAAGTACAGCATATAATATTGGAACCTTGATGGAAATTTTTGATTGAAAAATATATATTATTCTTTAAGGACATGATTTCAGATATAAACAGTGATTGTAAATTGAAAAATACCTATCATTCTTTAAGGAAAGGATTTCAGATGGTTGCCCTACAGTGCTGTATATCTATCTATCTATCTATCTATCTATCTATCTATCTATCTATCTATCTATCTATCTATCTATCTATCTATCTATCTATCTATCTATCTATATATCATTACTACAGCACTCAACTTTCCGCACTTGTCTAGTGGAAAGCAGTTTTTAGTACTTAATAAATAAGCACCTATCCAGGCATGTCTAAGGGTCAGCTCCCAGTGATTTCTCCTGTCTACCTGATGAATCTGGGCATCTTGGGGCAATGCAGCAATTGCCTCATGTACACAGACAACCCTCTCCTCCTACCACCCAACACTACAACTTGTGAGAGATGCACTTATATTGCCAAACTGGAAGCAGAGCTCTCTTCACCCAAGACTGGACTAGACAGTCAAGAGGAGAAGGTAAACACTTGCACCACACGACACTCATCACATAGTCCCTCAAAACCTACACCACCAAAACACACACATAGAAACCCAAAACACACACCTACATTGACGGAGGCTCTCAATAAAAACCTGCCCAAGCATCAGGGACCTCCAAAGCAGAAACGCAAGCAAACTCTACCCCCCAACACAACCAAAATGACACATAGCCCACAAACTCAGTGTGCCACTCAACCACAGCCCATACGGCATAACAATGTACCCAACACTCTAGTCATAGGTGACTCTATAGTCAGGCACACTGATGTTCCACTCACCAGGCTAAACAAGGAGAAAGTTACTATCAGCTGCCTGTCAGGTGCTTGGATCCACCACATAACGCATACACTCAGGTCACTCCACAACAAGTACAAATATGACACTGTCATTGTCATGTTGGTGTGAATGACCTGAGACATACCTCCCTGGACTACATGAAAAGAGACATGGAGGAGCTCTCCAATCTTGTAGCCCAGGCAGGTATGACACTGGCCCTGAGTAGCATCCTGCCATCACCCAGAATGATGCCACA
>NC_056742.1:417856058-417926058 GCF_019279795.1 Protopterus annectens
GGCTCTGGCACCAGTTATCTGTCTCTGTGAGACCCTTTTGGAGGATGCTTGTGTCAGTTGGTGAGTCGATTATGGCACCCAGTTTGCAGTCATCTGCGAACTTGGTCAGCCATAGTCCTCCCGTGTTAGCCTGTACCTCAGAGAAATATATACCAAACAAGAGAGGTCCCAGGACTGAGCCTTGTGGGACGCCACTTGTAACTGGTTTAGAGTCTGACATGGCACCTGTAATTCTGACCATGTGGGTTCTATCCCTGAGCCAGTTTGCAACCCATCTTGTGACATAGGGGTTGATATTTAAGCTGGTGAGCTTATTTATGATGCCCGAGTGGGGTATTGTGTCGAAGGCTTTTGCGAGGTCCAGGTAGGCTGTGTGGACTACCTTCCCTTCATCTATGGCCTTGGTGACTGTTTCAAAGAAGTCGACCAGGTTCAAGAGGCAAGATCTGCCCTTAACAAAGCCGAATTGGGTAGGATCCAGTGTTTGGAGGTTCCCAATGTCTTTGTTTATGAGTTCCATGATGATACGCTCCATAGCTTTGCAGACCAGACTAGTCAGGCTTATAGGGCGATAGTTTCTGGGGTCCATTGTGGCACCACCTTTGTGGAGTGGGATCACTGTTGCTGTACACCATTCCTTGGGTACATATCCTGTAGTAAGGCTGAGATTGAACAGTGACTTTATGTGAGGGTTCAGTTCTTCTTGGAGCTCGTGTAAGACGCAGCCCGGGATACCGTCCGGTCCTATTGATGCTGTGTTTTTTTACTTTGGAGAGGGCAGCTCTCACCTGTGCATCTGTGATGTCAGGGAGGCTACACTCTGTTGGTACAGACATTTGCTCTTTTGGGGGGGAAGAGGGGGAGAAGTTTGCACTGAACCTGTCTGCCAGGATGTTGGCAATGTCTGTGGGTTTAGTGTATTTTTTGTCATTTTGCACTAACTCAGAGCATATCTGGGAGTTGCCACCCAGGTTCCTGACATAACTAAAGAAGGCCTTGTGATTATCTTTAGTGTCTTGTGCAGTTTTTCTTTCGAAGCTGGCCTTAGATGATTTTATGAGGGATCGTAGTTTCTTGCTAGTACTGATCAGAGATGCCTTCCCTTTTTGGGATTTTGCTCTATCATGTAGTAACTTCCTCCTTCTGTTGTATAGCTTATTTATGGGTGGGGTCCACCAGACAGGTCTCCTGCTTTTGGAGGAGTGAGTCTTGGTTTTATTTGGGATAGCACAATCCATGCATTCCTGTAGGTGTCTATAGAATGCGTTTGTAAAGGATTCTGTGTCTAAGGCAGTATTTTCCACTGGCCCGGGGACTTTGAAGTGTGAAGTTTGCTTTTGAGAAGTTCTTCACCGTGGTTTCTTTGGCTAGGGGTGGGGATAGGATATGGATGTCCAGTGAGATTAATTTATGGTCAGATCTTACCAATGAGGGGTATACCTCTGGTATGGAACATAGAGTCCCCATGTTGGTGATGATCAGGTCCAACATGTTTTCCCCTCTTGTGGGAGTGGTGACCAGTTGTTCCATAGCATTTCAGTTTATAAATTCTAGGAACCATTGGGCGAGGGTGTTGGGGCTTGAGTAGTGCTCCCAGTCAATGTTTGGGTAGTTGAAGTCACCCAGTATGATGGTGTTTGGAGACCTTCATATTCTCCAGTGTTCTCAGGAAAGCTGAATGGGGTTCCTGAGTTTGGGAAGGTGGTCTGTAGCAGGCTACAAACTGAAAGGCAGTTTTGCCCCCTGTTAGTTGCACATGGATGGTCTCCGATGCTTTGTGCAGTGCCACTAACCTGGAGGTGTGGGTATCTTTGATGAATATGGATACTCCCCCTCCTTTTGTGGTTCAGTCCAAGTTGTGGGGCTGAAAAGCATGGTATGATGTATAACCTGGTAGTGCTGGGGTGCTCTTGGGAGCCTTGAACCTGGTTTCTGTTACTGCACGGATATCGATATTCTCCATACTGAGGAGAGCCTCGACTGCATGCATCTTGAGGTTTAGACTTCTGGCGTTGAGCAGCATTACCCTTAGTTTCTTTTTCCTTGTGTTGTCTATGGAGGTGGGTTTGTCTTTTGAGCCTTGCCTAAAAAAGGCACTATGGGGGTGGCAAGAGTCTTAGCCAATATTTGAAAGCCCAGGGGTGACAGGTGCAAGCCGTCCCCTAGTGAAGCAGTGTGGCTTGTCGAGCATGTCATCCCAGGCTGACAGACACTGGATCCCCTTTGAATGACACCAATATTTTAGCCAATTGTTAAAATTGATCATTTTGTCTTTATACTGTGACATCATTCTTGGTGAGAGTAAGATGCTACTCAAGGTCAGGGTCATACTGGCCTGGGCTACATGATCAAAGAGCTCCTCTATGTCTTTTTTCATGTAGTCCAGGGAGGTACGTCTCAGGTAATTCACACCAGCATGGACAATGACGGAGTCATATTTGTACTTGCTTTGGAGTGACCTGAGTGCTTGTGTTATGTGGCGGATCCTGGCACCCGACAGGCAGCTTACAGTGACCTTCTCCTTGTTCAGCCTGGTGAGTTAGACGTCAGTGTGTCTGACAATAGAGTCACCTATTACAAGTGTATTAGGTGTGTCGTTTAGCCTTAAGGGCTGTGACTGTGTGGCACACTGACTTTGTGAACTATGTGATAAATGGGTATTGTTGTGGGGTAGCGGTTGCTTGGATGTCTTCTTTGGAGGTCTCTGCTGCTTGGGCAGATTTTTATTTAGAGCCTTCGAGTATGTTTTTGTGTGTTCATGTGTTTGGTTTGCTGTTGTGATAGGTCTATGTGAGACTGGATTTGTGGTGTGTGTGTGGTTACCTTCTCCTCCTGACTGACTGCGCCGGTACTGGGTTGAGAGAGCTCAGCCTCCAGTTGGGCTATATAGTTGCATCTCTCACATATATTTGAGCTTGTTGGGAGGAGGAGAGGGTGGTCTGTGTACATAAGGCAGTTGTAACATTGCCTCAAGATTCCCAGATTCACCAGCTGGACTGGAGAGTAAACCCGAAACTGACTTTTGGACATGCCAGAATAGTATAAGGAACTACTTTTTGACTGATCAAAAAGGACCAATAGGGAGCCAAGTACTTTAAGGGAGTATAAGAGGGTGTAGTGCTTTAGCTTATTAGTGCTTACTTA
This sequence comes from Protopterus annectens, assembly GCF_019279795.1. NCBI lineage: Eukaryota > Metazoa > Chordata > Ceratodontiformes > Protopteridae > Protopterus > Protopterus annectens. Next base: position 417,859,203 of record NC_056742.1, read on the forward strand.
TAAGATTACTTATACGAGCAACTGCAGGGCTTTAGAATGAAAATAGAGTGCTTACTTTGAGATTTAGAATAATTCTAAGGGAAAAAGTGAAGAGCAGACTTTGTGGAGCCGGGAATAGTTTAAACCCGTTTAAGTGGCGCTGCCCGATGCTGTGCTATGCGCAAAATCGTGCAAAACTGCACAAATGCGGGTTTTAAAGCAGGGAAACTGAAAGAGATAGGAATTGACCCAAAACGGCCAATAAGCTACTAGTTTCAGGGCTGAGACCACTCCTCCAAGGACAGATAGGCTGCTCAAAGCTCCCCACTCTCACTGGTGAACAGAGAAGCTTCCTCCTATCCAAGTAAGGATATGGGCAACACAGGAAACTATACCACAGTCCAGAATTCAGCAAAACCTGAAATCTGGACTAATCTAGTTCAGCAAAGGCAGGAAAAGAGAATATTTTTTTTTGTTTTTTTCAGGAAACAGCTAGTTTTCCATCAAGTTCTAAGAATGAAGCATGCTCATTGCCGTACAAGGGTAAGTCTGCAAAACCCAAATCCAACTTTATTGTAAACTGTAGCAATTCTGCTGTTAATCATGAGTCTAAGAAATGCTTAGCATTTGGTCAGCAAATTTCTCAAGTGTAAAAAAGGAACCATTTTTAAAAGTTTTGCAAATCAAGTAAACATCACACAGTTATAAAGAAGGGTCATTTGAAAAAGCAAGTTGATCATATAGGGAGCTGCAGTTCTACTTTCTATGTAGATGGTGTTATCAGTAATTGGTGAAAAGACTGATGCAGTGAATTTGTTGGCAAAGAACAAAGTATTTTGTATTGCCCAGATCAATGGTAAACCCAATGGTAAACCCATTGAGCTCAAAGAGGATATTAGTTCAAAGTGTAATGTTATCTCAGAAGACATTTTTTTAAGGTGAGAGCTGGTGAATAACTCAATGTGGCTAGTTTTGCAAAACGTGTTGCTTATGGAGGGGAAAAAATTAAAACCAAAGGCTCAGTAGTGCTTTCATGTTATTTGGCTAGGAACTGTAACAGCTTATTATCCTGTGTAGTCCAAAGACCTGTGCAGTCATTGTTGAGTCTCAGAGACAGTTTGAGAATTAATCTGCTTTCTTTTACCAAAGAACTTCATCATATAAGCACATAACCTAGATCCAATTTTTCTGAAACCATTTTTTTCAGAGTATGCTGATGCTTTTGATGACAAATTGGGCAAACTTCCAGTTGTGTATTTGATGAGGTTAGACTCAGAAGTCAGTTCAGTGGTCAGACCAGCAAGAAAAGTTCCAATAGCTATGCAGGATAATGGCAAAGCTCAGCTGGATAAAATGGTGAATCAAGGTGTAATTTGTCGAGTTACAGAACCAACTGAATGGGTGTCGTCCATGGTAGCAGCCCACAAGAAAGGCTGTGATGAAATAAGAATATGTATTCGCCCAAGAGATTTGAACAAAGCATTAAAGAGACTGCATCATCCAATATGTAAAGCAAATAATGTGTATACTAAATGACACTTGTTTTTTTCTGTCTTGCATGCAAAAGGTTCAATTTGGCAAGTGATGCTTGATAACAAATACTCATTACTGACTACTTTTATTATCCCTTTCAGCGAATATAGATTCCTCAGGATGCCATTTGGAGTAAATTCTGCAACTGTCTTTCAGCATACAATGGAGAAAATGTTTTCAGGTTATCCTTGTACCATAAAAGCAGACGATTTATTGGTCGAAGGCAATGGTGAAGCAGAGTATGACAGAACCCTTAAGAAAGTTCTAGAGAGAGCATGTGAAGTGAACTTAAAGCTCAATCTTCTTAAATGCAAATTCAGACTACCAGAAGTTACATATGTAGGTAATTTATTTACCAGCACTGGCCTGAGACCAGACCCATCCAAGCAATCAGCCATTCTTGAGATGCCAGCACTAGATAATGTTCAAGCTCTACAGTGTTTTCTTGGCATGGTCAACTATTTAGGCAAGTTTATACCAGACTTAAGTGAAATGACAGCACCTTTGAAAGAGCTGACCTGCAAAAATGTTACATGGTCTTGGTTGGAACAGCAGCAGAGAGCATTTGAAGACCTTAAATGGAAAATTGCCACCCCACCTACATTAAGATACTATGATGTAAATAAACCAGTTACTCTTTCCTGTGATGCTTCAAAATTTGGTCTTGGCGCAGTTATTCTTCAAGAGGGCAGACCAGTAGCCTATGCATTTAGAACTCTGAAAACTGAAATGCAGATTACAAAGAATGATGCTCAAATTGCAAATGTACAACTTAAAAATTGTCTATACAAAAGGCAAACATCTTCATCTGGCTGATACCTTATCCAGATTGCCCAATGTTAAAAAATGTATATATATGTAAGAAAAAATCTCATAAGCGTGCCTTTCTGTTTTTGAGAACACTGCTGATGTTAATGCTCTCATTCAAACCCGGGGGTCTACTTGCATCCAGCTTAAGTTGCCAAAGGAGCTCTCTGTATTCTAAAGTAGTCTCCCAGTCTCCACCCCTGGCATCAGGAAATACCTGCTCCAGAACTAGGAATCTGAATTCAAAGTTGTGACATGTAAGAGAGTGCTTGTAAAAGGCATTTGACTCTTTCTGTTTGAGAATATCATAAAAATGTTCATGTTCTTACATATATATACATTTTGTAATGTTAGTAATTGTGTATGGAATATTTATATTTATGTTTTGATTCTTTTCCCAGGATTAATACCAATTGTAACAAGGTGCACTTTATCAGTACTACATTTCTGTTCAATGGTTATGGTTTGCATTATGTTTTAAAAGTATTTTAAAAGTATTCTAGCTATTTTGAATATTTTAATGTTTTAGGTGTTCTTACATCTATCACCCTGTGAAAATGTGTCTTAAACAGACAATATTTACATGTATTTTTTGAAATCTTGATACATGGTTCTAGTTTGCTCAGTTTGTTTTTATTTGTGGTTAATTAATTAATCATGTGACTAGGAAGGGACTATTTAATGTTGCTACTAACAGTTTTATTTTAACTTGAGAAAGCTCGGTATTTAGCCGAGCGAAAGCGCTTGTTTCTACTGTCATTAAAGTATTTATTCATTATTTGATACGTTTTATTGGCATCTTTAAGTTTACTACATTTGAATTCCTTTGGGTTGCTTTCCTCGCCTGAATTTAGAATTGTATTAACCTAATATTGTAACATGGAGCTTTTCTCCCCGGGCCTGCGCTGAAAATGGACCTGTGTCCAGTCGGACCCTCCCGGTTAACAAAAACAAAATAAAAAAAATAAGTAAATAAATGTTGAAATACAAGCTTGTTTTCTTAAATGCAAGAATATGCTGTGAAATGTTGAACTTAAAACAATGTAGCAACATTGCCATTTGCTGTAAAGAAAGCTAAGTCAAACATTTCTAGTCTGTCCTTTGAAATTAAAATTACTTCATGCTGTCCTTTGAAGTTAAAGATTCGGAGTCATTCCGTCTGGGCTAGCACATTCTTTCTATTGTTTTAACCAAGTGTTAGATTGCTAGATTTAAACATGCAAATGTATTTTTATTGCCCTGGTTTTTGCCTAAGTGGTCTGGGAACATCAGGAAAGTGAAAGAATGATGTAATGTTTATCAGAACTACAATAGCAATTTAAACAGAGAGAATCAGAAAGCATTAAGAATTTTTGCCTTGATCATCCAGCTCACAGCACTGCCTGTTGTCTTATGTAAGTTATCTTTGACTTGTGTTTTCTTTTAGATATAGCTAGTAACTAGAAAGATTAGAGTGTTTTTCTGTGATTTCAGAACTGTACTACTGATTTATTTTAAGCATGTCTGTGTGATCTCTGAACTCTTGACTATCCCTGTGTAGTACGAAGTATTGTCTTGTGTTTTTAATTATTTATTATTAAATATTTTAAAACCTTTTTGGCTGGCTTTTGTAGAGATAATTTAAGCTCTTTAGAGTACTTGTATGCCTTTGATAAAACTGTACAAAGCCACTCTAATAGCTTTAGCCCTGGGTTATACTACCAATTGGATAATAATATTGCACAGTAATACCCTTTTAAGGGCGTTTGAGTAGCTGATAAATATTAGCTGGGTGGTGGCAGATGGTACTACCATATAGTCTGGGTAAAAGGGGCACAGCTAGAGAACCTGTGCCAGCCTTCCCCAGAAGTGTCTGTGTGGTTGTATAACCTCTTATCTCAAAGTGTGTGTGTCAGCTACTTGGGCAGGGACACGAAGCACTGGTTGGACAGACAGGGTGCTGGAGATTTTAGCTTGCCCAGCTGGCTGAGATCTGGACCCTAGAGCTGTGCCAGTGGGGAGCCTTATTGGGGACTTGGAGAGCAAGGGAGCGACCAGCCCTGGACTGACTGTGATCTCTGTGTGCTCTTAGGAGAAATTGCACTTTGCTGTGTGTATTTGTTATCCTTTCCTCATATATGAGATGCCCTCTCTGGTGTTAGTGGTGAGGATTGAGGTTTCTTGATTGCTGGGCCAGGGCACGGGCATCACATATTAATTGGTGGCAGTGGTTGGGATATCCTCAAATATTAATTGTTTGGCAGCAGTGGGATATCCACATCACATATTAATTAGTTGGCAAATACTAATTGGCTTGTAGTGGTGTGAACAGTGAGCTTGGAAGGTGTTTTGTACTCTAAAACAGCCACACAGTGAACACTCAGAGTTCAGATCACAATTTTTTTTATTTCTTTCATTAGCTTAGTTAATTAATGGGTGAGCAGGCAGCATGTCAGCAGAGGGGTATGGAAAGCTGACAAGGAGACAGCTGGCGGAGATGTGCCAGGCTAGGGGACTGGTGCATGGAGACCTGACTAAGGCAGACCTGATTGCAGCCTTGGTTATAGCTGCATCAGAAAACAGCAACCAGGAGGACAATCAGACTGGCAGTGGAGATCTAATACTCTCAGAGAATGGACAGCTTAACCTTTCTGCAGTGGACTTAAAAATCCAGCTAGAGCTAAGAGACTTGATTTAGAGGCCAAGCCCATGGAATTAGAAGCAAATGAGAGACTGTGACATTTGCAGGCTGAGGAGAATGAGTATTACGTCTGCAAGCTGAGGAATAACAGAGGCAGAGGCAGCATGAGAAGGAGATGCTGGCTCTTCGCCAGAATTGTGGAGGTAATGGAGAATGGAGTAACTGGACCCCAGAAGCACAAAAGGTCAGTAAATTTCTTCTGCAGTTTAAAGAGGGGGATAATTTTGATAGTTTCATTCATAAGTTTGAGAGGGTATGTAAACAGTATGAAGTTGACCAAGGGCTCTGGGTATGGTTCCTGACCCCCATACTCCATGGTAAAGCTGTAACTGTTCTGTCCAAAAATGTCTGATGTTGATGTTGCACAATTTGATTATACTGCTGTAAAAAATAGTCTTTTAGAACTGTTTAAGCTAACACCTGAAACATATAGGAAAATGTTTCGTGAGCATAGATGCAAGGCAGATGAAAGAGTGTGTGAATATGTTGCTGAACTGAGCACTTATTTCCATAGGTGGGTGAGTGGATGTCAGGTCACCACTTCTGAAGGGCTGGCAGACCTTTTGGCGAGGGAACAAGCCCTTAGCACTTTGCCTGAGGACATGAGAATCTGGTTTGCTGATAGATGTGCTACTTCAGATGTGTTGGTGAAGAAGGGAGACCTATACCTGGCAAGCAGAGCAGCCCTGCACAGGAAGGAGAACCCCAGTACTGCTCATGGGTCTCAAGGAACCCATGGTGGGCAGCACAGACTGCCCCAACAAAATCTGCCAGTAGCAGGGGAAGCCACTAGTCCAGATACACATCCAGGAGCTAGGGTTAAATGTTTTGAATGCAACCAGTGAGGCCATGTGGCATACAGGTGTCCACAGAGGCAAGGTGAGGAACCAAAGGTGAGGGAGCTAGTAAGTGGGAAAGACAAAATGCCAATAGTAGGTTGTCTTGAGACAACAGGGGTACTAAACTACCATCATACAGATGTCCTGAGAGGGAAGGGTTTGGATGAGGCAGTAACATGTGCTTATGCAGTTACACGCAGTCAGACTAGGAAACAAGCATGTGGGTCTGGTAGTCTGGGGGAGACCCAGACAGACTGCATACTTGCAGCCAGGACTGGTGAGGTGGTTACTTCAGGGGGGAGCTCCTCTGTAGCAGTGAGACTGAAGGTGAGCCACAGCTGCTTGGGGGTACTCATGGTCCCTTGGACAGAGTGACTGCAAAGGTAGAGGTGAGCAGTAGTACCCAGGCTGACAGTGAGGCACCACTATCAGAGGATGCCAGACTTCCTGTGGAAGGGGAGCTGGGAAGGGTTACAAGGAGAGTTGAGATAGGTGCAGCTCTCAGACCCTACATTGCAAGGCCTGAGGCAGGTAACTAGGGAGGCACCTGATTCTCAAGGGAAGGGGGAATCTGTATACTGGGACCCTGAGGGAGGGCTAGAAGGTGGGAGAGTACAGCAGTTGGTAGTCCCTAGAGTCAACCATCGGGTGCTTCTAGCCATAGCCCATGATATTCCCATTGCAGGTCATATGGGCATAAAACGTACAAAGAGGTGTATTATGCAGAACTTCTATTGGCCTGGAATTTCCAGAGATGTAACAGGGTACTGCAGAACCTGTGAGCAGTGCCAAAATATAGGCAAGGCAGGAGACAAGGTGAGAGCTTCTTTGATGCCTTTGCCTGTGACTGAAGAGCCATTTCAGAGGGTAGCTATGGATATTGTCGGTCCTCTGAGTACCCCAAGTTCCACAGGGAAAAAGTATATCCTAGTAGCAGTGGATTATGCTACACGATACCCTGAGGCACTGGCTTTGTCCTCCACTGAGGCAGAGAAGGTGGCAAATGCTTTGATAGAGATTTTCAGCAGGGTAGGTTTCCCAAAAGAAATGCTGACTAACAGAGGTGCCAATTTCATGTCAGACCTGCTGGTTTGTCTGTGGAAGTCCTGTGGGGTGAAGCACACAAAGACCACCCCCTACCATCCCCAGACTAATGGTCTTGTTGAGAGGTTAAACTCTACAATCAAGTCCATGCTACGGGCATTTGCAAATTAGTTTAAGAGGGAGTGGGACAAATAGTTGCTCCATCTGTTGTTTGCTTACAGAAAAGTTCCCCAGGAATCCACAGGTTTTTCACCTTTTGAGTTGCTGTATGGGCATAGGGTGAGGGGACCTCTAGATTTAATTCAAGATGAGTGGGAAGATGAGTGCAAGTCTCACAAGGAGTCTGTTGTGGCATACATCCTAAACCTCAGGGCAAGGCTCAGGGAACTCATGGGCTTGGCCCAGGAGAAGCTGCCAGAAGCCTAACAATAGAAAAAGGTGTGGTATGACAGGAATGCTCGAGCTAGAGATTATGCTGAGGGGCAGCAGGTAATGGTTCTCATTCTTGTCAGACACAACAAGCTGCGAGCAGCTTGGGCGGGACCCTACAAGGTGGTAAGAAAGGTAAGTGATGTCAGCCACATGGTGGAACTGCTAGGCAGATGGCAGGGGCACAAACTGTACAATGTTAATATGATGAAACCTTACCATGATAGGGAGGCCCTTGTACTGAGCATTTGCAGTGGATTTCAGGAGGAGTCTGAGGGAGATCTGGGGACTGATCTCCTCACTGAGGCTCAGGCTGACATCTCAGTGGAAGGGGTAGCAATGTCCCAGCAGCTATCTCCTACCTAGGTTCGAGAAATCCGAGCAGTGTTGCAGGAATTTGAGGACATGTTCACTGGGAAACCAGGGTGCACCCACCTAGTGCAGCACCAGCTGGATACAGGACCCCAAAGGCCTATTAGGCAGGCCCCTTATAGGGTGCCTGAGAGAGTCAGACAGACTCTGAGGGTGGAGGTACAGGAGATTTTGGAACTAGGGGTGATTCAAGAGTCCAACAGTTCCTGGGCCTCCCCAGTGGTGCTGGTGCCAAAGAAGGATAGCAGCACCAGGTTCTGTGTGGACTACAGGAAATTAAATAATCACATAGAGTCGGATGCTTACCTCATGCCTAGGACAGATGAAGCCCTAGAGCAGCTGGGTGGGGCTAAGTATCTTACAACCATTGATCTTACCAAGGGTTACTGACAGGTGCCCTTGACTCCCAGTGCTAGAGAGAAGTCAACCTTTGTGACTCCTTTTGGCTTGTATGAGTTCACAAAGATGCCCATTGGGATAAAGAATACCCCAGCCACTTTCCAGGGGCTGATAGATCATATCCTAGTAGGAGCCAAATGATTTGCCCTTGCTTAGCTAGATGATATTGCCATCTACAGCCATTCCTGGCCAGAGAACCTTCAGCATGTCAGGGAGGTGCTGGGCAGACTACAGAGGGCAGGGTTGACCATTAAGCCAAGCAAATGTCAGGTGGGTATGGCGGAGGTCTCCTACCTAGGACATAGAGTGGAGAGTGATAAGATAAGGCCATAACCTGCCAAAGTGGAAGCCATTCAGGCATGGCCTGCACCTGTTATTAAAAAGCAGGTGAGGGTATTTTTAGGGACAGCAGGGTACTACAGAAAGTTTGTCCCCAGTTATAGTACCATAGCTGCTCCCCTCACAGACCTGACAAGGAAAAACAGGCCAGATAAGGTAGTGTGGACCCCAGCATGTGAGTAGGCATTCCAGAAGCTTAAAGAAGCTTTGGCAGGACCCCCTGTGTTAGCCAGTCCAGATTACAGCAAAGACTTTGTTGTTTAGGTGGATGCTTTGAACCATGGGGTTGGGGCTGTACTTAGCTAGATTTCTTCAGAGGGGGAAGAGCACCCAGTGGTTTATCTCAGTCATAGGCTCCAACCCAGGGCTGAATGCTATGCAGCTGTAGAAAAGGAATGTCTAGCCATAGTGTCGGAAATGCAAAAACTTCAGCCTTATCTGTATGGAAGGAAATTCACTGTTATGACAGATCACAACCCCCTAACATGGTTAAACAGAGCCAGCCAGCAAAATGCGAAGTTGCTAAGATGGAGCCTTGGGTTGCAAGCATATATGTCAGTGCAGCACCGCAGTGGGGTTAGCAATGCCAATGCAGATGGGCTCTCCAGACAGGGAATGGGGTGAGGTACACTCATATAGACCTATCCCTCTCAAGTGGCGTTTCTCAAGTGTCACTTGAAAAACTAGCTTGAGTTCTCCGGGGGGGGGGGGGGATGTGAAGGTTGCCAGCCTAGCCAGATAGAATTGTGTAGATAATTCTGTCATTTGTAAATATAAATGTTGAAATACAGGCTTGTTTTCTTAAATGCAAGAATATGCTGTGAAATGTTGAACTTAAAACAATGTAGCAACATTGCCATCTGCTGTAAAGAAAGCTAAGTCAAGCATTTCAGGGCACAGGCATCACAACCATGATGAATAAATAACTGTTCTTCTGCTTAAACATGGCACTGAATGAGTAGGTGATACTTGCAGCTATTTCTCTTTTCTACTTGTCTGTATGGAAGTTGTGGGGTTTCCAAGAATCACATAGATGCACAGACTGTTGTGTTGGACTATAGGTTTACCTTTAGATGTGCATATTGCACACAGGTGAATTGCACTTGTGCGAAAGGCAGTCTGCAAGATTTGCAAACACCGAATGAAAAAAGGGTCGAATGTGCAATGAGCGAATGCACAGTAAGATTCCCTCATTGCACATTTGACATTCTGGGGCAGATTGCACTATAGTGGGAATCAGGAAATGGTTCCTTTCCCCACTGTAGTGCAATCTCAGAGTTAGAATAATAAAGTAGGGGGGTGTGGGGGTGCATTAATGTTCGAAAAACAGCGAATCTGCTTTTCATTTTGCTGTTTTTCGAACATTACGGACTGTCGACATTTTCAGTTTTGTGGTTTTGAGTTGCTCATATGAGCACTCGAATCACCGTGATTCGTGGTTTTAAAGGTAAAAAGGATTATATTATGTATAGTTCATCTGAACAAGTTTTGTAAGTAGGGTAACCCAGTTGTTTAGTAAAAGGAATAGTTAGTACTAGTGTTAGTAAAAGCACAGAGAAAGCTACTGAAAGAAGAAGTCTGAGAGTTTACTTATTTATTTATTTTATTTTATTTTATTTTTTACCAGGATAGTCTGACTGGGTATATAGAGATATGCCCCTTATCAGTGGAGGCCCAATGAGAAAAACACCATAAAAAACAATTATAACAAAGTTATGATAAATAATTATATTGATATCACTGCAAAAAATATTACTCAAATGTGAGAGTACATTTTTGATCAACAGTTTAGGTCATACAAGGTAATATATAGTTGAGAGAGAGAGTTCCAGTAATAAGGTGATTAAAATGAAAGGGTAAATAACAGAAAAAGTTATGAACATAGTACAGTGTCAAAAATGGAAAGGGTGGTAGTAAATAAGTTAACAAAGTGGTAGCAGAAAAAGCAGCTATAAGGATGTTATAGCATAGTTATGAGTGTAGGGTGAATTATAGCAAGGTGCAAAGCAAGACCATAAAAATATTCATCGTATATTGTTTAAGTTGCAGCTGGAAGGCTTTAAGTTGTCTATTTGTTTAAGAGCTAGAGGGATGGAGTACCATATTTTAGCATGGGGGAGTATAATATATCACCAGCAAAGTTGTCTGATTTGGGAGTTTGTAGAAGTAGTCTACAGGGAGAGTGAACTGGTCTGCTAGGGGTGTATAGTTGGATGATTTTATTTTAGAGAGGGGTGTCATTAATTTATCATGTTTATAGATGAGGCTATGTTTGGTGACAAGGTATAAGAAAGATGGGGAATGTGACAGTTCTGGCCAGGACAGTAGTTGTAGTGCTTGGAAGTGGCAAGATTTGTAATTGTAAGGCCTATTACCTGTGAATTTAGCAACTTTGTTGTAACATTGTTCAAGGAAGATTGTTTGAGGAGCCTGTAAGTTAATCAGTTAGGTTAAGTATTGCTTAAGTTTATTTTTTTGATGCAAAATAAAGTTTCCATTGTAGTCCAAAACAGATATGTATGAATTGTTGCTCATTTTCTATTTTTTTCTTCCTATCTCCAGCCACAACCAAACATAATCAGGAATGTAAATAATAAATTGGTGGTGAAACTGGGGGGCCATTTAGTTGTATATGCAAAAGACAAAGTGTGGCCTTGTATTGGGACACCACAAGTGATAATATTATATCATTAAATACACTGTGGATTTAAATAATAGCTTGGTATTTCCATCTAACAGAATGGTCCAGTATGTGGACTAAATGTTTTATATGCTTGTATGGAGTTTGTAAAAGATGACCCAGTTGAACACAGGAGATGAGCACACATGGTACTAAAAATGTGGATGGAAGTGATTTTATGGGGCCATAGCAGAAATGAAGTAGTGTTTAAGTCCTGCTGTAGATTTGGAAGTTTAACTTATTTCTGATATGAATGAAGAGTCTACACTTTGGTGACAGCAATAGATTCCATGGTAGAGGCGTTTTCATCTAGAGGTAGTTTTATGGTTTAGATAGAAGCATTATCAAATGGTGTTTAATGTTAGTAGATTTAGATCTGTCGGGATTCCAAAAATGAAGAAATTTTGGAATAAACATCATTTAGTGAAAATATATGCTTATAATTAATTACTTATTGTTAAGATTTTGTAATTCTAGTGATGGAATGAATTTCCAGTTGAGCATCAATTGATAGGTTAAAGATAATGTGGTGGCTGGTGAGTAGGAAGGGACCTAGAAATTGTATTGTCATTGGATGATAGCTCGGGTGAATTAATGTCTATAAGATAGTTATGGTGGGTGGTAGGTTTTATGATTGTCCTATCTGATTCTCGCCTAATTTGATATTTGGCAAATGTAATTCTTGGCATTGTATGATTTATATTTTTGCCATTTAAAAAGGTTTCACTAACGTGTAGCTTTAATACTGATGGTGTATATTGTGCAGGAATCTGATAACTAGTTAACAGAAGGCAAGATGGTGTGAGAGCTCTGTCCAGTGGAGTAGTTTTAATGTTGAGCAGTGATGAGACCTGTGGCACAGGTGAGCAGCAAATGTATTACTTTGTGATAGCACAGCTCATGTAAGAGAGATTGAGAGGATTGCAGGTTGATGAAGATTTGAGCAGTAAGTAGAAGCAATATGTCTTCTTGCATCATCAGTCAGGTAATTCCATGCAGCATACCAAGTGTGTGATATTTTTTTTTTACTACTACTTTTGTATGGATGTCAAATTTCATATTTTCAGCAGTTAATCCTAGAAACTTGGCATGTGGGACTATTGCTAGTGTATTAAAAAAATATATAGTGAACTGGACTTTTTTGACCCTGTAGGATTTAGGTGTAAACAGCATTTATTTTGTTTTTTGTGGGTTTAATAAGAGTAGAGTTAGACAGCCATGTTTCAACCATGTGTAAGGATTCATGGGTTATTTGTTACAGTTTTTCTAGGCTCTTTCCAGAGCAGATTAGTGTGGAGGTATTTGCAAACTGTATGATGATAGCATTGTTAGCTGCTTTATGCATGTTTTTGATGAATATATTAAATAAGAGGGGGCCCTAGAATGGATCGTTTGGGAACACCAACATTTACAGAAAGAAATTATGAAATTTCACTTTGTCATTTGATGCACGTGTGATGTGAGGTATTGCCAGCTGTACCAAGAGAAGTAAGACAGCCCATATTAGGCATATGCCAGCGTGGTTGGCTGAAGTATTTTAAATAGTCTTGTGTCATTTGACTATCACATTGATTTGTACAGGTGCTTGTATTAAAAATGTATTTGTAAAAGTTGCTTATGTTAAAAATGCTGCAACAGAATCTTAACAGAGTTCTGAATATATATTGTGCCAGCATCAGCTGACTAGAGGTGATGCCATTCTAGAACCAGGTGAAGGACAGACCTCTGCCAGCAGCAGTTTACTGTTTGTTTTGGGGATTTTTTGGAACCTGATATAAAAGATCTATGTCAGTTATCACAGTTCAGTTGTTCAGTGGTTGAGTAAGTTCAGTTAGTGTGTAGTATCTCATCTTACCTTGCGGAAGTGAGCATCTCAGCAGTACATCTTGCCTCATGATAACTATGTGAGTTAACTAGGGACAGTTTCTGCTTAGTTTAGTTAGGAATAATACAGTGAGATCAGTTTATTATTTTTTCTACATCTGTGAGATTCTATCCAACTGTGTTATTTTTATATTTCCTGTGGCTGAAACACTGATGTTTATTGTAACTAAATATTAAGTGTCCATTATTAAATATTTGTATATATTTCATTGTGGTTGGTCTCTTAGTGAATACTTTTAATAACCTGAGAGTACTTGTGCAGATTTTAGTGACACTGTCAGTGTGAGAGGAATGGAGGTTTGGTAGTTGAAAGTGCAGAGGGTGGTGACCAGAAGTTGTGCAGATAATAATTTAAAAAAATGGGAACAGAGTATATGGATGATTTTCATGATGAGTTGGTGTAGTTAGGGTATGGCTTGAATAGTGTTTAGACTAGAATGATAGAGCAGATGGTGGTCTGTGGGATAGGTGTTTGGGAATAAAGGGAGGATGTGGAGTAGGAGTGGGGCAATTATAAAAGATAAATAGGAGATGTATATGGGAGTGTAAGTTTAGTATACAGTTGAGTGGAGATAGGTATGTACTTTGGAGAGTGTAAAGGGGAGATTAATTAATATGGAGAATATAATGTGGCAGAGTGTGGTTGGTTTGCTGGAGATTTAGGTGGGACCTGTCCTTTTCAATACAAGTGTAGAAGTAGTGGGGATGGGTGGGAGCTGAGGGCAGGGTAGGACAGCAGACTGAGCCTGAGCGGAGCGAGGGCAAATGAAGTGGGTTAGCGTTATTCCCAGGTTGCAGCTGTTGTCTATGAAAAACACAAGTAAAACAGCAAAAACAGTCACGACAAAGATGAATCCAATGGCATCAAGTAAATCAATAAGGAAACAAAACCCAGAGAAACATGTAAAGCTCAGTAAATATGCAGTTTATACCCCCTGGATTAGATGATAGTATTTCTCTAAAACCATTACTTAACGATTTTCATAAAAAAGTCAACATTTAATGTTTTTAAAATACTTAGATACATATTTTTTTAGGGGTCTATTTCTAAAGCCTGACTTCTGGATGACCACATTTCAAAATTCCAAGAAGAAAAGCACGAACGTTCAGAAACCTAAATGTCAATTTTTACTAGGGTAAGTAAATACATAGCCAACTGTAAACAAAACTCAAACCAAGGTAAGTGGAGAACAGGGCATGTTGGCCAATTGTTCACTTACCCTAGTAAAATGCAGACATTTGGGTTTCATGCTTTTCATCTCAGGATTTTGAAAGTCAGTCACCCGGGAGTAGTCGGGCTTTAGAAGTAGACCTATTTATATATATATATATATATATATTTTTTTTTTATATATATAATTGTTACATATTTTTAATAAATAAAAAATATATATATATATATATATATATATATATATATATATATATATATATATGCACAAATATACCTACACACGCACATATACATTCAACTTTTATATGCATTTTTACCTTTATGTGACCTTTTTATCTTATGACTTTTTATCATGTGACTGTAACTGATGGTATTTAAATGATTCACTATCACTGTGTAAATAGTTTGCCTGAAGAAGCCTTATGTAGGCAAATGTTTTTACTAGCAATAGAATAAACTGCATATTTACTGAGTTGTACGTGTTTCTCAGTGGTCCATGAAAAACATTCATGCCTTATTTTAATTAATGTAACAATTCCAGACCCTGTTCCTTGAACTCAAGTACCTCTCTTATGGTCTATCTTGGCTATTGTCAGAAAGGTAATTACAATGAATTAGAAAAGTGAAAACATCCTCTCATTTTCAGATTTTGTATATCTAGTGAAAAGTATATGTAACAAAGAATTACAAATTATATATTACATATAATAGAACCAGAAATATCACTCATAAGAAATTATCTGGCAAAAACTTAAAGCTTTATTAGAAAAAATAGTAATGGTATTGTTTAATATTATCATTTTTTATAGACTTTATAGTTCGCTCTATTTTTTTTTTTTGATGGTTGAATTTTACATTTTGCATCTTTTTTTTTCTTTATGTGAACTTAAAATGCACTAAAAAGTTTTTAAAGATAAAAACAATCATGTCTTGACTACAGATGTAAGGTGGGTTTTTAAGTCTGTATATTTCAGTTAATGTTCTTATAAAATCAAGAAGCTGCAGTAACAGGCAATAAGAAAGTAGGCTTAACTAAAGGGCATATCATCTGTTAAGTAATGGTTGTCATGACTGGAATAAAAAGATGACATGCCTACTAAGGTGTACTAATGGAGGGGGAATAAAGTACAGTTGAGTTAGAGGTTATACAGCAAATGGGTACCCCTTCCAGAGTTGTTATTTTATGTATTTATTTAATTATTTATTTGAAATCAGCTAAGTATGTATTATAACATTGCTTACCATGAGCAGCTATGATCCTGTGTGTGTGTGTGTGTGTGTGTGTGTGTGTGTGTGTGTGTGTGTTAAGGGGATGGGGAGCTCTTGACACTAAGTGCAAAAGTAACTTTAAGCTGTTTGAATACTTCTGAAAAGCTGGACAGTATACAGGTCATGTGACTTCAAAAAGACAATCATTAGTATGTTCTCTTATTCATTTCATTTTCTGGTAAGTAAACCAAGCCAAAACTGAAAAATTAAAAGGGAACAGACCTGAGACAGCTGTGTTTCTGAGTAGCAGAAACCATCAATTTCATCAACCAACTGGTAAGTAACTGCTACCAATATAACTGGAGAGAAAAATTAACAGAACAGTCAGCAGCTATAAATCCCTTGAGTACACTTTTCTCAGAGTTCAGTATACTAGGAGAAGAGTTGTATGTATGACTGATAGGAGACAGGATATTTTTTTCTAGATCATCAGCTTGTTTTTTTTTTCAGTATGGATCAGTCTTCACAGAAAGGAACAGTAGAAGTACACTTAATGCGTCATTTTCAAAGGAGGACAAGCTTCTCACGGTAAGAAAGCCATACTTATCACAATATAATGTTTTCAACAAGCCTGAACTACATTAACACATGAAGTGCCCTTTACTTTTACAGTAGCATTGGCTGTAAACTCAGTGGTACATACAGCTGTAGCAGCTTACATAGTAGCACCTAAAGGTGTCAGTCAATACGTTGTGAGTTTTTTGAATTGAGAAGGAGATGTTTGTCATTACAGCGAAAGCTCTGTTGGTGAAGTGGAGCTGTAACATACCACTCACAGCAGGGCATTTTCAAGATAAAAGACTAACAATCTGTGCGCAAATTGAAGTTGAGAGTACGTAAGGAGGTGAGGTAGTTCAAGCCAATTTAGGTGTCTGAGAACAATGCAGTCATGTGTAGAACATGATGTGGTGAATTAAAATTTGTCTATTTTATTATAGAATTGCTGTAGTTTAGTTGTCAGGATGGACTGGAAGTTGATGAAAATAGGTGAAGTGTAGGCAGCAGGTAGGTGTAAGTTAATGTTACGTGGCTACTTTCCGTAAGATATTGTTTGGCTCTGTATAGCAAACCTAACTTCTGAAGTGCTTTTTGATTGTTTCTTGGATATGGAGGTTGACTGTCATGGTGTTATCTACTATAGCCCCTATTAATTTAGTACTGGAGACTACCTCAGTATCTGTGTTATTTGGTATGAAACTTAGGTGTGAAAATGAGAGGTTTTGCCTTTTCTGGGTTTAGTATTAGGTTGTAGTTTGCTAGATAGTTTTCTGTGGAGGAGAATGAATCTTGTGTGAGCTGATGGAAAAGAATGGCATTTTGGGCAGGGCAGGTGAGGTTTGTACCATTAGTATAGCGGACCAGCTTGGCATGCTTTGAGGCTGTGTGTCATATTAGTGGTAAATACATTAAACAAGAGTGGTCCTAGTATGGAGCTTTAGGGAACACAGGCAGAGACTGTTAAAAAGGCAGTGATGCTAGTTTGCAATTTAACTGCTTGGGATCTGTCAGACAGGTAGCAGAGGAACCAGAAGAGACTGGAGTAAGGCAGATCACAAAAGACTAGCTGATAGAGCAGTTCATTATGAGATACACTGTCGAAGGCTCTAAATAGTTCCAAGAAAAGGACAGCTACAATACTACCCATATTGTGGCTATGATTAATGCTGTTACAGAAGTCTATTAGTGCAGTGGTGGTACTGTGTTTGATCTAAAGCCATGCTGAGTTGAAGACAGGAGAGGAGAGGAATTTATTGGTAAGAATGTTGTTGAGTTGAGAATGGATGCATTTTTCTATGATTTTTTGATAGTGGGGAAGTATGGCTATAAGTCTACAGCTGGAAGGATCATTTGTGTTCCCCCTTTGTGCATAGGTAGGATGAATGATTTTATTCCTCATAAGAAGGGGACACAAGACAATTGGATGGATCTTTCAATGATTATTGGGATGGGGTAGGCAATAGCATCTGCTACAATTTTCATTTATTCCACAGGTAGGTTATCTGCAGCTAGGATGGTAGGTTTTCGTGATAGATGTTGGGACAGTGTTGCTGGAGAATGTGTTGTGGTTGCCACTGCCTTGAAACTCATACCATCCATCATAAACATACAGACATGAATTTGATTGTACAATTATCCAAAAATAATATGAATGCTAAGCACCCTTTATGTCCTGGGCCCCCTGGCTACAATTACCCCATAATTGTCAATCTACCAAGTTCAATATATTTATGTTATCATCAGTAAAGTTATTTCACATCATATTCATAACACCCCCGTATAACACGTTAATTCAATCTCTATGAATTGTTAGTAAATATTTATATTTATTAGGCTTCTGAAAAGGATGAAAATTTAAATTTAAAATTTATGAGACATTCTTAAGATATCTTTTTGTGATTTTAGACTTATAGAATGATTTTGCAGTTGGCTAACGAATGGTATGTTGAACATTATGGGGTAGTTGGAGAACATAAAAGTTGCCCAGAATTCATATTAATATTATTATTATTGGATAATGGTTCGGGTAAATTCATGTCTGTAAATAAGGTATTGGTGAGCTTATTTCATAACTTATGGTTGACGTTTTTGATTCTTCTTTTGATGATGGTGGTGGAGAGTTATTGTCGCATCTGTACATTGGAGGTAAACAATATAATGCTATTATCACTTGTCCACTCATTTGCTACCCGATGCTTGATATGGTAACTGAAACAGGAGACAGTAATTTCTGTCATTTCTCTGTCTGCTGCTGCTTTTCACATGGACGTGTACACATCAACTCTTGCACTATATTTCAGCTTTTTTAAAGTGGTCATCCTGCCACTTCAGCCAACTATGACTAATGTTAAAACAGAAGTCACCGCAAAGTAATTTAAGTACAACATTTTCCTAGCTGAAACAAATCTTACAGAATCAGTGCAATTACATTTTAAAGGTACAAATAAGAATTTTAAAAGTGATTAGTCATTTCAGATTACTGTTCCTAGAAAAATAATATGATCAAACAGTCAGGTCACCCATTTTCACCATGCACAATCCATAATGTAAAGTTTTAGCTTCCACAGCTTTGAAATGATATCTGTTTGGCCATGGCTGTTGGTCTTCTTAATAAAAAAAAAAAAAAAAAACTTGACAAAATATTATACCAGTACTATGAAATTAAATTGAACTACACCTACACGTATTAAGAGAAAAGGATGCGGAATGAGTTAGAATTCATATTTATTTTCATTTTCATTTCAATGTACTTTAACTTTGTCCTCACTCATATTTTTGCCATCATAAAGTAAAGAAAACATACCACAGGAGATGACAGCTGCATTTATAATAATTCAGTCAATAAAAAATCCAATTGTTTCAGAACACAATTATACAAGCAAATGTAGTATATTTAACTACATAATATGCAACTGCTAACTTAGCAGTGATTTAGTTTCCAGCCTTACCAGTAAAGAGGAGCAGCCCAATAAAAATGTATTTTATATCAAACCAGATACAAGGCAACGTGACTACTGAACATAACAGTTCAATATATTTGAGCTAAAGCACAAAATCACAGGAGTATCTGCTTAAGACCATGCTTATTTTATAAAGAGAACTCTTCTGATTGCATAAGTTGTGAGGATATTTTTCATATTGTTCTTTCTACAGTGATGTGCGGAAACGCTGGTATATAAAAGTGACAGACCTGTTTTATGTATAACACTGATTAAACATATCTTTTTATGAATAGCCTTCAGTTACCATAACATCTGGGTCACTCAACTGTTCCCTCAGTCATCAAGTGGCATTTCTTCCTTAAATTGAAATGTGGAGTCCATGTCTGATCCCTGCTCGGATGCTCATTTTTAAACACCTTTATTAAATTATCATTATCATTTAAGACATAGGCACAAACACACACATTAATACCAAAAAAAAGAAACTACATTAACATTTTTTCAGGTATGACCACCATCTTAAAGGAGCTTGACATCCTTGAGAGCTTCTATGTGATGACTTCACTATATGCACTCAGGCTGTACTTGATTTAAGGAGTCAGAGTTATTCAGAGTTCATTGCCTTCACACCGAAGAGACAAAGGAGTTCTGGAGACCTGGAATAACATGAAGTTCCGAAGGAGTTCTGGAGACCTGGAATAACATGAAGTTCCAAAGGAGTTCTGGAGACCTGGAATAACATGAAGTTCCAAAGAAGTTCTGGAGACCTGGAATAACATGAAGTTCCAAAGGAGTTCTGGAGACCTGGAATAACATGAAGTTCCAAAGGAGTTCTGGAGACCTGGAATAACATGAAGTTCCGAAGGAGTTCTGGAGAC
The DNA here is from genome assembly GCF_019279795.1 of Protopterus annectens. Taxonomy (NCBI): domain Eukaryota; kingdom Metazoa; phylum Chordata; order Ceratodontiformes; family Protopteridae; genus Protopterus; species Protopterus annectens. The sequence continues at coordinate 417,878,949 of NC_056742.1, forward strand.
CTGGAATAACATGAAGTTCCGAAGGAGTTCTGGAGACCTGGAATAACATGAAGTTCCAAAGAAGTTCTGGAGACCTGCAATAACATAACGTTCTATACACCCGAACATGGAATGGCATGTCACAGTGGCACCATCATGCACTAACACAATATATTTTCTGGTGCCTTCTACTGTTATGTTTTGTGACATCTGTAATCCGTGCCTGACATCAGTAAAAATTCACAGGAATCTTCACATGTATCCTATCAAACTTCAAGTACAGCCTTTATATCATTCTTTCTCAGCTACCCCCTTAGTTGACTAAACCAATCAATGAAGCATATCAAGTACTATAGAAAGATCCCTTACCTCTGACTCATCATGAGATAATATAATTCTAGACACTTTTTAAATCTCAGTGCATTTGCTATCAGTCCATGGTCCAACACCACAGGTACACATATTATACGTCTACCCATATATCATCATTAGTAAATGAAATAGTTCCACTTCTTGGTATTACTACCGCTACATTTCCATTTCATAGGTACAAAGGCCCTGCACGCGCAGACACACACACACACACACACACACACACACACACACACACACACACACACACACACACACACACACACAGACACACACACACACACACACACACACACACACACACACACACACACACACACACACACACACACACACACACACACACACACACAGACACACTTCAGTAACTGCATTCTAGTAATTCACTCACTGAATAAGCTTGCAAGTCTCTCTTTGCTCTAGATAAACACTTCACAACAATAAAACAATACTGATTATGTGTCATGTCTGTGCATTGCCCATTGTTTGATGAAAGAACAATATTTCATTTAGAGTTTATAACAATTGCTCTAAGCACTATTTGTGGCAGCATATAAAACACATCAAATTATGAAATATTTCCATTATGCAGAAATCTGTACATAAGACAGTAGCACTTAGTAAACAGCACTGCAATTCTCCAGCTCCACAAAGTCCATGCAGATCAAAGTGTAAATTAGCAAAACTAATTAAATCACATGTAGGAGACAACCACAGGCTCTGTGGCATTAGAACTGGCTGGAAACTAACTCTATGCAGAATGATAAATCTTGATCAAGCAATAAAATGGTAGAACTTTGAAGAAATACTTTGACTACATACATAGAGCACTGAGGAAATACTTGCATTAGAATCAAACATATAATAGTCTTTGAAATTTGGTGGAAAAGTGCAGTGGTACATTAAACAAATGCATCCATTTTGTAGCAAAATTTGATGAATAGTAACATAAACCATCACATCCCAAGGGAAAAAATAGGCTTTCAGAAGAGTGGTTTATATGGGGGGGGGGGGGGGTGCACTGATGTAGTCATTGAGGGTTCCTGTGCAACAATCGTACAGACAGGCATGGAGGACAAAAGACAAAGCAGGGTGAGATGCATAACGCCATTCTGCACTGACAAGGCCTAAAGCCTGAAATTCCACACCACAGCTCTATACAAAATTACACTATTAAAGAAGATAAAGAAGAAGAGGCGCAAAGCTAGATATCACAACAATATGTTACATATACAAGGTGCTCAGCAAAGTAATGAGACAGATATGAGTCCGAATACCTTAAATTACCCTGTTGCAGCAAGAAACAATATCTGCATACAAAGTGCCAAAGTGCACACAAACACTGTTGCACACTCTAGCATTTTAGTCAGTGTTACCACAGTAGCCAGTCATTCCTCCAATACTAGATGAGGATCTTCCTCTGATGACAGCTTCCCCATCCATAATGAGACGGAAAGGAGTACTGGCTCATGTGCATTTGCAGTGAAGCAGAAAACTTCATGAATCATGTTTCACATATACATGTGACAGCATCTCAGTAACTGCAGGTCTACTCCACAGCTATGCACATTACATGTTTACAAACTGCTACAATGGCCACAGTTGTAGATATTACAGCTAAGAGAAAATGATCAAAGACAAGTTATGAGAGATATGTGCTTAAGATGAAGGACTTAACCTGCTGATGAGCATGACCAGGAATGATTAAGGTATTGTTTAAGCAGTATTTTAACACTTGAGAGTTGCAGGAATGGCATTTTAGAGCTTGAAGACAAAATAGGTACAGTGAGTCCCCTGCTGAGTTGTTTAACTTACTTATCATTAACAGGATAGTTTCACCAGAACTGAGATACCTTGTAGAGGAGTATCGCAGTAGGATATTTTGTAGTGCTGGCATTTTTCAGGATAGCACATACATTTTATGTACAGTAACTAGCTGTAAATATGTTAAGTAGTTGTCTAGCACAAGCCATTTAAGCTATTTTAAGGCATGGCAGTGCTGGGTTCTGTGTATGACATGAGAGCAAATTTAGCAATCTTGTTATAGCAAGAATCTAGCTTGGATTTAAGTGCAGTGTTTAAGTTTGTTAAAAAGGGTGAGGCATATAAGAGGGATGGAAATACTTAGGCTAAGGCTTGAGCCTTTCTTGTTGTGTCAGTCAGGTATTGTTTGGCCCTATAATGAAAGCCTTTTTTCCAGTGAGTCTTTTTAATGGTGTGCAGTATGTGTCATATATAAGGAGTACCGTTACCTTTTTAATGGTGTGCAGTATGTGTCATATATAAGGGGTAGCGTTACCTTTTTAATGGTGTGCAGTATGTGTCATATATAAGGAGTACCGTTACCTTTTTAATGGTGTGCAGTATGTGTCATATATAAGGGGTAGCGTTACCTTTTTAATGGTGTGCAGTATGTGTCATAAATAAGGAGTACCGTTACCTAGTATACTGAACTCTAATATAGATGCACCACACTTGTAGGATATTTACAGTTTTTGAGAATCTAGTCCAGTCATTCTGTAAACGCACACACACACACACACACACACACACACACACACACACACACACACACACACACACACAAACACACACACAAGCAGCTGTGAGTGAGCGTTTTTTATTTGTTTATACGTGTGTGTGTGTGTGTGTGTGTGTGTGTGTGTGTGTGTGTGTGTGTGTGTGTGCGCTTGGGTGTTTAGGTTTGTTACTCTCTTGCACTACCTCCCCATTTGTAGTACCCAAGTATTCACCAAATATCCCTAATCCATATGATTTAAATCTTTAATTCCCTGCTGATCTCATGCCAATAACACCACCTGTGCCAGTGTCCTGTACTAGCTATTTATAATTTATCTTATCAGGCAGAAACATTTTACCTATTTATAATCTAGGTAAACTATACAGTCCGTATATGACTAAGAGTGCGGTGTGCTGTTGAAATGTGCAGTGTATTGCTGAGCACATTGTTCTCAGTATGCTGTACATTTGCCCAAGCTACCAACATACTGGGTCCTCTAAAGAGTGCATTTCAGTTCATGAGTCATATCCATGACTTCACCACACATCAAAAATGAGCTGATGTGCATATAATATATGCTTCCCTTATGAATGATCGGCATATGATTGTCAAAAGAAATTCCTCTATCAGAACTGCTCACAAACACAGACCACCACACAGATGAAAGGAAATGTCTGTGTGTGTTGGGGGGGCTTTCACTCTCATGTGATGGGCAAGTCCCCATACCCCCCAACATATATACTAACTCCACAGTCATGTAACAGGAGAAGAGACTCTCCAGGAAAGGGCACTGTAGCTTCACATTAACAGATTCTGCAGTGCATACAAATCAAAGTTACTAACTACGGCCTAATTATACCAGCTGCGTTTGGGCAGTTAGAATCTGAGTAACTGGTTTCTGATTACATGTAGATGAGCATCTGATACTCACAGCAGACCATAACTGTGAATGTTGATATGAGTCAGTGGTTAAATGTGCTACTGCCCAAGTTCAATCATGTGGCATTGGGCTGAATTACAAGTACGAAATGAAAAATAAAGAGAAGAATAACCGTGGAGGTCTCAAGCATGCTGCGTTAGTGTGTTTTAATATCTAAAGCAAAACTGTAAAGGTAAAAATGAACTGGGAAGAGAGATTTACAAATATATTGCATACAGCATCTCTTTTGAGCTGAAAACGTCTATGTATAAACAGAACTGTAAATAATTCATTTCATGATGATCTACATTTGTCTATAAATATGGTCTGTAGAAGTAATATATGTAATTTTGCTTTGCTTGTGCAAGCAGCAGAGCATTCCCATTGTGTAGATATGCTGTGCAATTCATAAGAAAATTCTACTGAAGACAAGGCCAGCTACCGTCTTGCAAATTTCCACCAAGGATATCTTGGAAGTCAAATTGCAAAAGAGCTCATTCTTTCACAAGTTCAGCAGAGGAACTTCTCTCCCAACTACATACAGCTACCCTGGCATTACAATAGTTATTGTCAAATGCCTGGGTATAAAAGAATCCCAAGCTACTGCAGCAACCTCATCCCTGATCATCCACTGTCCGCCAGGTTAGTTTAGTATATTTTGCTATTTCTATACCCCTGTTCTTGGCACTGCTAGATGCAGTTAGTCACATTTTAATTATTGTACAAACTAGAGAGAAACGGAAGGCTCTACAAAAGCCCAAAAGTCATTAGGTGGTTTGTACCCAACTAATATGCTAGTAACTAGGGCAATCAATGTATAAAACTCTAGGAGCAATGATATACATTAACAATATATAGTAAAGCAGAAAATAAATAAAGATAAAAGGGAAGACATTCTGTTTAATTAGACATTTCTTTTTTAAAACTGTTCAACTTTATATTCAGTTTGATAATAATTTAAACCTTAGCAGGATGGCTGTAAATATAAGACTGCATTTTTTTAGACCACCAATAAACTATGAACTTTGATCAACAATAAATATATTGTTCACTGGTGATCACTATCATCTATAAAAAATTGAAATGAAGTGATCACAAATACAAACAAACATATTTGCAATCACCTAATACAACTACTGAGTTTGCTTTTATATTGGGGGCTTCACCACCACACCCCTCGAAATGGAGGCAGTGACCTCATACCCCATGAAATGAAACATACTAACACCACAGTTGCACAACTGGAAGGAAAGAGGACCACTCCAAAAGTATATGACAGTCAAACGTATGCAGCTATACTGTAATGTCATTTGCCCACTTTAATAACCACAGATGAAAACTACCAAAAGCAGTGTATACGATTAATCCATGACCCACCAAACCTATGGCACCCGTGTGTGTGTGTGTGTGTGTGTGTGTGTGTGTGTGTGTGTGTGTGTGTGTGTGTGTGCGTGTATATACGTTTGTGATTAATTCTGTGTGTAGACAGAGAGATCTTGCATTTGTTAAGTAAAAGCTCCCCTACTGGTAAATGTAGTACAAGTGGGAAATAAATACACAGGAAGACACTTGCACAGGATTCCCTTTAAGAGAAAAAGGGTGACATCTGATTTTAAGGTTGAATAAGAAAAACTGTATTAACTCCATAATGGCAGTTAGCTACTGCTCTTCAGTAAAAATACTTCAGACACTCCTACTAAAGAGGATGCAGGCAAGGATATGCAACCTTGAGGATTCTGTGGACAAATCCTGAGGAAGAGAAAGAGAATTTGTGTGTATAACTGCACATCATCCCGGGGAACTGTAACCAGAAAGAGAGGCAGACAAGTCAGCTATATGGCTATGTTAACTTGGATTCTGTGACTAAAAAACGGACAAGTCTGTATACCCCCCAACCCTGTGGGCTGTCATGAAAAGGTACTTTAACTTCAATAAAGGCACTGTCCTAGTTTTGTTTGCTAAAGGAATGAGATAGTCAAAAATGGTATTTTCACCAGTAAGGGATTGTAAATATTTTTTTAAATGAATTGTATCAATACATTTCATTTTGTAAAGTTTACAGTCTAGAGCTCATTTATATTGCTGGTGTTTACCTTCCAATATGCAGGTCTCTCCCTAAAGTGTGTCAAAATTGTTGTGTAATAGTACTGGGGCACAATGTGTTAGAAATTATATCTTGTAAATAACCAAGCAGATGTTGTTCAGAAAACGTCTCTGTATTTGGTTGAGGTCACACAGTTCTGATTAGCTATTGCCTTGTTAGACAATTGTATAAAATAGAGGTCTATTGCCTCAGAGATCACAGAAGCTGTCATCTCAGTGCAGGGGGAGATTCTGACTGCAACATCAGTTCTAAAAAGTATGCCCTGGAAGTAAAGACATGAGCTGGAGGAGCATGAGATGGTCTGGAGACATTCAGCTGAGAATCCATCCGGAAAGAAACTGCCTGAAATTATTTTTGGGACAATGCCTAATCTGGTAGGAGAGACTTCAAAATTTGCATTTTATTTTATTTTTTTCTAATCCTAAAGAACACTTTGTACTACTGAACTGACATTCTCTGATAGAAAGTCTTGTGGACTATGGCCATCAGTGTTGGCCTATTTATAGCTAGGCCTTCCACTGAAGTAAGTCACTTACACCAAAAACATGTCTTTCAGAATTGGGGCAGACTTGTACCAGACTAAGTCACTTAAACTGAGAGGAAGTTTTCTGAAATCTGGCCTTTTATCTATCCTTTAATACAAAAATGTATTTATGGACAAAGTACCTCTATTGCCTAATAGAGATACCATAATGTAGATACATGCATACACACTCACACACATACATGCACACAATACATAGATGTGTATATATCAAATAGTTAGCTCTAGATGAATTCTGCTTGGCATGCATGCAGCCTTTCAACTACAATGATGTAATTTACAGGAAGTTGGGCAGAAAATCCACAACCAGATTTTACACACTGACAGCATAATGGCTTCAGTTTTTAAAATATATTTTTAAAACCTGCAGTAAAGCAGAAACATGTGCATCATTTTAAATGCACGTCAAACATTTTGAATATATTGGACTTCAATACTGATATTTAAAACGTTGTGCTAGTCAGCACCTATTCTTGGAGTTTCTTTACTCAACATTACAAATTATACACACCGACTGTGTGCTCCTGTTGTCCAGTGATGTGCAACAGTCCATGAAGTACTGAATGCCAGAGTACCTCAGCAGTCCAGCTAAATGGTAAATGAAATACCTTCTGCATATCTTGAGTTTGGTTCATACAATCTTAGTTTGTATAATATGCAATTTTGAAAGTCATTAAATTAGAATAAAATACAGGGTCACTCCACAAAATAGGCACTTTCATAATAGTGAGGCTTACTTTGTAAACAAAAACAAGTTAACTTGTTTTTACTTTTGCTAAAAGGTTTTGAAAATATATGTCTTGTAAACAACACAAGTCTGCTTGAGTGTCTCTCTACTCACAGTCTCTGTATGCAAACTTATGCCACATTGTTGACTTAAAGATCAAACACTGAAGAACAGAAAGCCTAGAAAACATTTGTCTGTTAGCATGACAGAAAAGCATTATTTCCTGGTCTTCTGTATGAAGACCATTTCATCAATTACTTAGACTTGAAGCAAAGTGATTAGTAGAAAAAAAATGATTCGAGAATTGAAATGGTGTGCATTGGCTTCCTTAGCAGAAGTCAAAATATACTGCTTTGAAAATTCCTTGTCATTGCAATAGATTATTATCTGCAACAATGCCACGAAATCACCCCAGTTTTGTTATATATGACTGGCATTTGAGAGGTAAGTTTTGAAATGTATCCCATCATGAACTTCTTAACATACACTAGAATACTTCAAAATCAAGAACTTCCATCATGTGTCATCGTATGAGTTACCACCATGTTTACTATAAGCTGTCTACATGTTCTTGAACAACTAGTTCCTTCAATGTTGGAACCGCTTTCTCTGGCCTGTCTGCTTCTTTCTCTCTCAGCGGAGTGATGTCCTTACCCAGATCATAAGCCAGTGTGATCATTGTGTCCAGCAAAGGGATATAATACTTGTATCCACGGCGGCCATGAAGATGAAGTAAAGCTCTTTCACTATATTCGTATGCACTGTTTAGGTCACCCAGGTCCTTATAACAAACGACAATAGCACATAGAGTGGGGGCCAATAACATGGGGTTGTGCTGAGTTAATTTTTCTTGCAGAACAAGTACCTCTAGCAATATTTCTAATGCTTCTGTGTAGCTCCCTCCTCTTAGGCAGTTATATGCTTCTTCTAGCTCTGGCACAATAAAGAAGTCAATAAATTTGTTGGACCTGCGTATGTACTTGATTGAATGCAAAATCTCTAGGTAATCCATGAATGCTGCTCTCCGCCCATTGATCATCTCAACTGAGAAATTCCCTATCACCCTCTTTCTGGGAAAGATTACATCTTCCATTTCCTCTTTGAAGTCCTTCAGAAGACCTTTATGGAGTCGTTCAAAATCAGAATAACGACGTTCAACACATGATTTGATGCCATCATAGCTGCCCGACTTTATAACCACAACTTTGTATTTCTATAAATAGAAACAAAATAATTAAACCCATAACATAATTCTTGTCATAGAACACAAATGCACTCGGAACAAAACTGTTGAATTAGTGAAAGATGAAATAAGTTGACATGCATAGTACATTATTGAAACCAGGGACCATGTTGTCAAAAATAAGCAAGATTGTGCAAGGTTTATTCCCAAATAGATGGGCAGAATGATCTCCATGTCAAGTTCATAAATCCAGTACATTAATAAAGTGTAGCACACAGAACTTGCTTTAGATAAGTTATGAAAGGCATAATCATGAAAGGTTTTATTTAAAGTGAGAATAATCATGTTTTAGAATACAAGCTATGATGCAGAGGTTAATAAATCTGCATGTGGAATGAAAAATTTTCATTTGATTTTGGAGTCCTATTGGTGAAAAACAAAATAAAAGAAAACAAGATATGGCAATATACTTAACCACTACTTATGTAAAAGCTTTTTGATAAACAATTTGATACTATTAAAGAAGCAAAATAGAGGTGTACCAGAAAAGGGTTAAACTACAAATTATAGTAACGTACTGCCTCGATAGGAAATGAAATCACAGTACAAATTATAAAATAGTTTATTATTCATATGCAGATATTTATGTTCTAGGAAAATTAAATCGAAAGCCTGTCTGCACATTTTACAAAACGTAATGCATGATAAACAGTATCTTGTAGCAAATGATATTTTAGATTGTGTACACAATTTTTATTAATCACAATAGGAAATTATGCCTGCTACGTCAAGTTTTTCAATAACTCTAGGACAACTTATTGACTGGGGCACTCAAAGATTGTAATATACAGTTGATGAAAATGTTTATGAGAAGGACATCGATATTCATTATAATGAGTGAAGAAATGAAGTGTAGAGATATAACTTAACAAAGAATAAAAGGCCGTGGAAATCATTTCACCCGTTTCCTTGGGAGTAAACTTTGCACAAGCTTGCCTGTTTTTGAATTTTTTCCTTATAAAAGTAGTGATACTGGTAAATAGATTTTGGTTTATTTTTTAAATCCAAGTTTGTAAAATTTTCTATCTCAAAAGTAAACACATGGTTCCTAGATATTCCAAATGACAGCGTCTCATTCCTACAAGCCTCTGACACCTTTACTTCTGTCCCAGTAAGCCACTGTTGATGCGTCTTAGCATTTTATCATTGCACAAAAATGGACCTAAAGACACCGATGAGCTACTCAAGCTTAATTGAATCCTTTCATCATTTTTTGGAAAAAGCCATACCCTAGCAAAAAAAAAATATATATATATATATATATATATATTGACCTGGGAAAGCCACTGTCCATCAAATGGCACTCTGAATAAAGAAAGCCACTGCTCATCAAATGAAAAATCACATTGAATGAAAAAAAACACTGTCCACCAAATGAAAAACTACATAGAATTCTTTGGACTGTTTACTGTTAAATACCATGAGTTCATGAAATGGCACTGCACTGGCACAGCTCTGCTGTCCCTCACAGATACCATACAGAAGACCTATGGACAAAAGAAAGTTAGACCACTCCAATGCTTTTGATTGTACACAGCATGAGATGTTACTGGGAGAACTAGCTCTGTCCATTCAGAGGTAACATGGAATTAAACAGGCTTTCTTACTAAATGAGGGACAGTTCTTCATGGTGACAGCTTTTATCTCTCAGATCCATCCTCTTCTATGGACAAGGATCATTCAAAGAAATAGGTTCATAGGTGTGTACTAGGCTAACGGCCCTTGAGCCTTTACAAGCCTAGCCCCCCAAAAAAATTTCCCTAGCACCATGCCACCCAATGTTAGCTCACAGTGCCTCTATCCAGTAGGGCAACTGGAGTGATCCCTGGGGTGAACTTTCTGTTACCCATTTCCTCATCAAGATTTCTCTTGAAGAAGGTCAGCGAGGTGCTCTGCTTGACATGAATGGGTAGCTCATTCCAGAGTATGGGCAGTCTTTGGGAGATAAACCTGTCCCTCCAGCATGTTCTGTTGTTTGTGGTAGTGAGGTTGTGATCTCTGGAGCATGTGGCGCTGGGGGATTGGGATTTCTTTAGGTGTAGCATTTCAAGTAGGGCTGGGTCAGACATTGCTTTGTAAGTTAAGCAGAGATTACCTCTAAGTAGACGATAAGATATGGGAACAGCTGAAGTTTCTTGAGTCTGTCCATGTAGGACATGTGTTTAAGGCCTAGGATCCTTTTTGTGAGGTACTTTTGTGGCCTCTCCAGCTGTTGTAAAACTCATCACTGCCAAGTGTTGAACCCGGGAACCTGTACACTACAGTTACAGCAATATACCACTATGCCAAATCACATATTACTCATCATATTGTTTCCAAACTCACTAGGAGTCTAACCAAGATAATACAATGTTAACAGAAAATATGATCATCTGGGAATCACATAATGAAATAAAATGTATTAATAATATTCTTTTGAGTAATTTATCCCAGGTGAGTAATGGGTAGAGGCAGACTTGATACTTGAGATCTGGAACCATTCATTACAATTTTGTTGCTGAAATTAAATGGCTTCCAGCATTACTGAGAGCAAAACTCAGTAGATCTAAATCCCTTAGAGCCACACACTCGAGGGACTTGAACCTCAGCACAGAAATAAATAGAACTTGCTGGAGGGACAGGTTCATAACCCAGAGGCTCCCTTCGCTCTGGAATAGAATTCCAGTTCATGTGAGGCAGAGCACCTCACTGAATCTCTTCAAGAAGAATCTCGATAAGTGGATGGGGGATCGTAGGTTTGTCCCAGGGATTACTCCCGTGTCACTATTAGACAGAGGCACAGTAAACTAAACCTTAAAAAGGGCACAGTATACTCAAATCAAGGGGTGGCGTAAGCCATACAGAATCGGGCTAGGCTTATAATTGCCCAGGGCAGATAGCCTAGTATGAACCTATGAACCTATAAAATTGCTCATTAGCTCAATAATTTATAAATGGATCAGTTTTCCTCAGTGTAGATCTTTAAGAACACAGCTTACAACTCAACATTTGATGAGACCTCCAATGTATGAGGTTCTGCGGAGCATGACACACCTTCCCCCTCAGAGCACTGCTTTTCTAGAGCCTTCTTATTCCAAGGATGAACACATCCAGAAATCTTCCATACAAAAATTATTTGTACCTTAGCATTATGTAAAAAGGCTGAAAAGGATCAATTCTAGTTTGAAAAGACTTAATGTAAATGCATGGACAGTGTTATTTAAATATCTTGTAACTGTATATTAAGTGCCCTGACTGGGGGGGGGTCCTGGTACTGCTTTTGATGTATTTTATTGCTGCTATCTATGGTGTTATTAATGTTATTAAGTTGTACAGTTTAACATTAAGTTGGATTTACCCAAGACCTTTTAATGTCTTTATATTTCCATTTTCTTGTAACTGTGCCATGACTGTAAAAAGGCAAAAGTGGCCATTTTTTGTTAAAAAAATAAAGAAAAGTCAGAGAGGTACTTAGTGACCGTATTCAGTGACCCCAGTATAATAAGTTATATGTACCATGACAACATTTTACACTAAAATACTGGCTATTATTCTACTTACCCTAGAAAGTTCTCACTAAACGCTGTCTTTATGGGGGGATAATTATTTCTATATGAATCATTCTACACTTGGACCGACTGATGAGTACAAATTCCTGTTTACTGCACACTAGTGTGGAAAGTACCTCTTTCTCAACTAGTGGAAAGAATATGTTGCCACAGCCACATTACTTCAGACAGTTCTTTGAATACAATACTCCAGTGTTCACAGGTTCTACTGCTATTTCACACGCAAGCTGTGTTGTGTGCAAAGGTTTTTTTTTCCATTGCTTTATCAGGAATAATGCATAGCCTCTCTCTAAGTTTAAAGTACCAAATGGGTTCTATAAAAAACAGAATGATAAATGCATATATAATACCAGAATGCACACAGAATAAAGAAAGTATATTCAAGTGCATCACAAAGGCTGTATTTTCATTTCAGTATTTATATTACAAAAGAAGGAAACCAAAGATGATAAATCATAAGGGTTTACAATATTGTAGAAGACTGAGCCACATATAGCCTCCACGTTATTTTCTTAAAAAGCATACACTTGTAAGGAGCATTAAAATATTCAGTGCATGTGCATAAGTGCTCTTATGAAATTCTTTATACTTGCATGTATCTTGTGTTTGACTGCCACTAGCCTATTAACACTAGTTGGCTGCATTTCAGAATGTGACCAGTATAAATCAGATCTAGTTAACCCAGTACAAATTTGCTCTAGAGCCTCACAAGTCACGCAAACTAATTCTAAAATACAGTCCTGAAGGACAGAATTTTTTCATATCTCAATTTTCTCTGCAGAACTAACACCACTTGTTATCAGGGATTATTAATATTTTATAATTTGTTACATTACCAGATGTAGCGATGAGGGATTTTCATGTTGACATGACATTTCTTCTTCTTTCGGCTTTTTCCCGGTTAGGGGTCGCCACAGCTGATCACCTGCCCACTAATGATTGGCAGTGGAGTTTCACGGTGTCTAGTTGCCAGCCTGGCGCCCAACCTTCCACAGAAGGCACACACATGCACACACTCACACTTAGGGCCAATTTAGAGTGTCCAATCCACCTACAGCATGTCTTTAGAGTAAAAGTTTAATTTCCCACAATGCACCATGAATCCGTATTATGACAATGTAAGAATATACTACATATGTTCTCATTCATGTGCAGTGGTAGAACTGTGAATTAAATCTTTCTTAAAAAGTCTGTGAAGACAGCAATGGCAGACTTTTTGTCTTTTTTATTTTTATAATTTACTTAAAGATTTATTACTCTGATTATGTCATTTTCAGAATGTGCCTGGGTCTGAGCACCAGATACTTGAATTGTAGTATCAGTAGAGGATACATCTTTATATAGCAGAGAGGTACTGTATAATTTGGATTCTAAAGAAAGTGTTTGGACTGTTAACATGTTCAAATATTCTTGTAACTTGTAATGCACTGTTGCACTCCTTGCTCATTTCATTGTATATAGGTAGTGCAAGAAAATGAACAAATGCTGTCCAATCCACCTCTCTGCTCAAAATATAATACCTAATATCTTCTTTGATGCCTCCTTTGATTTTATAATTACCAACATACTTTTGCAGGAGCTTTTAATGTTCTGCCACAAAAAAAAGTTGCTAAATTGTTTGCTTTCATTAAACATTTCCCTAGGGCTGAGGTGTAAACTGTTTCAGTTACTCTTTCTAATAATATCCTATGACTGAAAAATTCTCACCTGAAACTACTTAGCAGCTTTCTCATACAGCCTCTGCCTAATATGGATGAGGCCTTTTTGTAATTTTTTTAAAGCCCAAACTGTCTTAGACAAAATACTTCCACTCTTCTGTTCATTAAATGATGGGGTCCCCAAGAGGGAACAAAGGATGTGAAAAAGACAAAATAAAGTGAAATTTCACAACCAAAACAGTGTGGTCACAGAGTGCAGATTCAGGTATGGAGAGTAAAGAATAATGCCAATGATGTGTGATATAAGCTCAAGTATAAAATATATGTCTATGTACATGTATGCGACATAAACAAGGACTGAAGCAATGTCAATTTATTTATTTATTTAGTTATTTATTTAACATTGTTGACTGGGAAAGTCCGACTAAAACAGAGCCTATTTTCAGAGGAGGCCCACGGAGAATTGATCCAGCTGCATGTCTTTGGGATGTGTGAGGAAACCGGAGCACCTGGAGGAAACCCATGCGAATGCAGAGAGGACATGCAGACTCTGTACAGAACGCACACCAGCTGAGAATCGAAACGGAGACCCTCTTGCTGTCAGGTGACAAGGTTAACTGCTGCACCACTGCACTGCCCACGTAAAAGAAGAGCAGTGATACAAAAAGTAGGATGACTCAATCTGTGCTCATTTCCTTGGCACCATAAATAGCATTAATTAGTAAAGGATACTGGCTATGACCACAGTCTGGACTGCACAGACCGGACTGGTAGCGAAAGGGTTCCACTATTTATGACATCAAAAGACTGCCTATGTAGTACATTACATGTGACATACTAAGGCAGATCATTGTGCAAGTAAAGCTTCAACAGCTCAGTGAGTGTATACCAGAAATGAGCGGGTACACTTTCAAGTGTGCTCTTTGCTACTACCCACCACTTCAGTTACTATTTGTTAACTGGATAGGTAGACAGGTCAAACCCCATACGCCAAATCAATGGGCGTGCCTTCGTTGAAGGCTGAGCGTTGGGCTGGCAACTCAACACCACCATAAAAACCAACTGCCAATCATTAGCGGACCGGAGTTCCGCTGTGGCGACCCCTAACCGGGAAAAGACAAAAGACAAACAACAACAACAACAACATAGTAAACATGAATCTAGTGGTGGATGGTGAAAGGAATGTGCAGAACTGCGATGTCAGTCCCACTCCCACCACTCTGATTATATCAACAACATGACATTAGATCACACAGGGTGAGTGAATCAAAATACAGCCCCAAACATGTAATCGGCAGGGATTTGTTAAACTTGCCTAGCAGGAGTATACAGACTGGCAAAGAGCCACAGGAATGTGCTGCACCCACACCTGTGTGATAGCTCAAGAGAACCAGATCTCTATGCAAAGGTATGCAGGTTCAGTCTTCTTGAATATCAAGACTTCTACAATCCTCCACATCCCGGCAACAAGAACATTTTAGTGGCCTACAGGGAACTCCGCAGACACCTCTCAAGTCAGCAAACATGCGGGATTATGAACATTTTAATATGAATTTAATAAACGGCTTAGTTTGTGCTGTCATTTGAAGGGGTCTCAATATTTGTCACAATAGGAGGAAACGGTTGATAAACCATGCTGCTTTTCCAGGGATGGTCTGCACTTATTCCCTCTAGGCTTTCAAATATTGACTAAAACCTTGTCCACCCCATATGCCTTTTTATGCATTGCCAACCTGATAAACCTTCTAATACAGCAAAACTAACCCAAGGGAATCTAAAGGTGTTACTGCTCAATACCATGAGTCTAAACAAGAAATTCCACTCCCTTCAGCTCTCCTTACCATACAGAATGCAAACATTTGTGCAATTACTGACACATGGTCTAAAGCTGCAGAGAGCACTTCAACAGTGCAGGGCTGTAATGCCTTCCACATTTAGACTTGCTACTGCACAGGAAGGGGAAAAAGCTGGAAGTGTCTCAATTTAGATCAAAATCAAACACACCTCAGTGCTGGTCAAACAGTATGATGAGCTTGCACTTCTCCACTTCCAAATGACCATAGGTAAATTCCCTTACTGCATTCTTGCAAGCCACAGGTCTCCCTCTATGAATAAGGAAATACATTCTACATATTTAAACATACTGGAGATGCTCCCCATTCAAAACAACACCATATTTATGGATGAAGTTAGCTATCACACTGCGTAATGGGAATCATACACAGCCGCAACCATTAAAACCCAGAAATTCCTAGACTTTGAAAACATAAACACCATGGACCAGATAGTCTATATGCCCATTAGGAGTGCTAACATTCGTACAATGCTCCAGAGAAACATAGCACATTGCACATCCCTAGAGTAATGTTCTCACTGGTTACGTCAGACCATAATGCTGTCTCCTTTGAAATAAAAATAAAACCCAGAACCCCACCTAACTCTGGAACTTTTAGGAATTACACTAAGGCAAATTCCCTACTATTAAATGACATCATAGCAAAATTACAAGGCATCCAAGCCATGACAAGACCACTGCCATTAGGAAACTTTTTTTATGGAAACCCTGAACAATCATGTTAATGGCTGCATAGAGACAGTTGTATCTATCCAGAATAACCATAGGACACTCATATAAACTAGGCAATCTTGGGCGAATCCCAGCATCAACATGCTGCATAACAACCAACACAAGGAGAAATTATGGGAAATAACTAACAAGGAATTGAAGGAATTTATCTGGGAGGGAAAGAGGGCAAATTCTTCCAAAAGAACAAGATGGTTTAGGTTTACCTAATTTGAAGGGATATTTTACAGCTATACATTTAAGGCTTATACACATAACACACACAGAAGGTTATAATTCATAGTGGAAAGGGATGATGATGAAGCAAGGAGGAAGTTTGAGAGAAAGAGTGGGATTTTGGATGCAGATCCTTAAGGAAAATAATAACAACCATACAGAATATTATATTTATAAAGTAACAGAAAATATTCTACAAACTAAGACAATACGAGAATGGAGAAAGGAGACGTTGCCAATAGGGATGACTGCAAGAAGGGGTACAGAAAATAGGCAAGAGGGGGCTGGAATTTACTGGAGAAATATTGCATAGGAACCAATATACTGGGATGCGGCCAAGAAGACATTAGGTTTGCAGACTAGAGACAGACTGCCTTCCCTACCAGGTCTTGATCTCAGAGTACAGGCAAAGAGATTGGGGAATATTAAGTGAAAGACCTGCTCTGGTAGAATTTTTAGTTGAATCTAGAAAAGATGTAGCTGTTAAAAAGGGATAATTAGGAGGGTATATAAAATATTGCATGATAACTATAAGAATCAATCACAAAAGGTTACAAAAAACTGGAAAGAGAGATTGGAAAAAGCAATTTACAGAAAACAATAGGAATATGTATGTACGGCTCCCAAGTATGCAACCAAGTCCAGGAGGTTTACGATCTTTGCTTGGAAGTGTTTTCATAGGTGTTTTTATACCCCACGCAGACTTCAAAGACTTTTTCCTCAGATAGCAAATGTCGGAGGTATGATTGAGAAGAAAGAGTAACTGGGAACATGATTTTGACAGTGGAATGAGCTGGCAGATTTTAAAAATTCCCTGTCAGAAATATTGGGTGATGAAAAGGCCATAACTAAGGAAATGATTCCTCTGAGCTGGGATACCGGATCTGAGTTGCCTAGACATAGTAAGGCCTTATTAAGTTTAATTTTGTTTGCTGCCAAAAAACTATTACTAGAAAATGGAGATCAAAATCTAAGCCATCTATATTTGAGGTATTGAATATTATAAGAGAGATAAAAGAACTGGAAGAGGGGTATTTAGAAAAAGGAAGGAGCAAATTACATAGAAGCAAATGGAAATTGTGGGAACAATACATGTATAATAATGTTCAGGAGGAGGAGTGCGGTTTAAGGGAAGGTAGTTATTCAGCAATTTTTTGTAATGTTGGACTGAAGATAGTAGCAAAGAAATATATATGTGATGTATATTGTATTTAAATGGAAAAATGTTAAAAATAGTTTGCCTATAATTTAATAAAAGTGTTCAGAAATATGCTGTGTAACAAAAAGAACATAATGGCAAAACATAGGCAGTGCAATGCCCAACAAGTTAAAACTCCATCAACAATCATTAAACAAACAACTCAGGGGCCAATTTAAATCTACCAAAGCCAAATTTGAGTTAAAAATAGCCTCCAAAGCAGAGGATAATCACAAGGCATTCTTCAGCTATGTCCACAAGCTCAAAAGCAAAACACAACAATGTTCTGAATTAACTGTAAAGGGAGTCATCTAATCAACTATACTGAGCTGGAAGATACAGCAAATCTACTGGCTAACAAATTTATTTCCAACTGTATCCCCCTCCCACCCAGATATAAAAATCCTAAACCATATCTCCCCCAGCTAGCACTAGGGAACAGGTTCTCAATGCATTCTCCAAGGCAAGGAAAACTGCATTGATGGGCCCAGATAATATCCCATAATGCCTCCTTAATAGCATAAAAGCCTGTCAGAACCACTAGAATCAATGTTTAACTGTGGCCTCCAGCGACACTTTGTGCCAAGTAAATGGAGGAGCGTTAAGTGTCATTGTTCTGCACAGGTATAAATATAAACCTCCTTGTCACCCAATGAATAGCCAGTTGTCTCACAAATAGGACTCAAGACGTTACGACAGGAGGATCTACTTCTACAAAGAGGCCAGTCACTAGTGAAATCCCTCAAAGCTCAGTGACAGGGCTACTCTTTTTTGGCATCGTCCTCTCTGAAGCCAAAGTCAATGTCACACTCCAGGCCTCTGGCTGACCAGGTTTGCAGATGATTGCAATCTAGGTATCATCATACAATCCCCCAAAGACATAAATACCCTCCAATATCGCCTGATACAGACTAATAACTGGTGGCAGAGCCACTGCTTAAATATCAGTGTCAAGAAATTAATCATACAATCATACTATCCATTAAGAAGATGGCCGCCCCTTGACATTGTAAAACATCCTTAACAGCAGCCCCAGTGGTCAGGGATTTGGGAACTCATGTTGACAGTAACCAGACCTGTGACCATCATGTATCTATAGTATTATGGAAATCATTTTATGTTGTGCAACTTATAAACAAGGGTATAGCATATAGATCCGAGGATGTCATTGCTCTGCTATACTTGGCCCTCATCAGACCAATCATTGAGTACTATGCCTCCTTCGATACATACATGACCAGGCATATGCAACAAATGGGGCATCCACTTATGTATTTGAGGATATGAGATATGTATTTGTACACTCATTCAACTCATATGTACTATAGTGTTAAATTGGAGCTTTTCTCCCTGGGCCTCCGCTGAAAATGGACCTGTGTCCAGTCAGACTTTCCCGGTTATCAAATGTAAACTAAAATAAAAATAAATTAAAATAAATGATTTCATCTGTCTGTTCCTGGTAGCCCAAAGCATGCAGAAGATAACTACAACATAGCATACAATCAGACATGGCCAGGAATAATCAAAGTCTCAGCGATCTATGAGAGAGAGAAGTTCATGTGATACCTGTTCTTGGGACTTAACAATACACCCAAAAAAACAGCAAAATGTTCCCTGCAGTGGTAATGATGCATAATGTGATACACAGTCATCTTGCAACAGACCCACCTGAAGTCCTCTAGTGCAACAGGTGATGACAGCAGAAGAAAAGAAAGAACAAAGGGCGTGTACCAGGCTAAATCACCAGTGGCACAAGCTATGTAGCAGGCAATGTATGCCAGAGCTGTGACATGCACAAATTAATGGACTTACATGCATAGAAATGTAGAAAATGCATTGGTGGTGTACATGGGACAAATTTTAACAGATGTGACTCTGATGATTCTGAACATTTGTGATGTAGTATAAAATTTCCCTATACATTTAAGAACTGCATTATATATATTATAGAGTGTGTATACTGTGTGCACTTTGTATCAACTAGTGCTTTCCTGCACAATAAATATGCAAAGGTACAGATAATAAACAAACATATAACACATGGCACACAGATATACATACACATATATCTATATCTGCAAATATCTGTGTGTGTGTGTGTGTGTGTGTGTGTGTGTGTGTGTATATATATATATATATATATATATATATATATATATATCTTTATATAAAAGCATACGCCACAAAGTCAGCAGGGGTATCTATGGCAACACAAACATTGGCATGCTAGAAACAAAAGGCAGTTTAATTTTCTCCATGGATTCATAAATACTATCATCATCTTTACCAGGTGTATGTGTGTGTGTGTACTGGTAGCCTTCTTATCACTAACCATAGCAGGAAAATGGCATCTGACATTTGCAGACACTGCTATTAAAATCATTGGTGCTGTTATGTTAGGAGTGAACTCCCCTATAATTGGTAAATTCCAGAAAGATGCTCAGCTGGCTAAATCTATCCGTCACATGCAGAGCCACTCATGCTAGATTTGTCCCATGCTAGAGTAAGAATTTTGCATTTATTTTCTAAGACGACTAATTCAAGTTCATCTCTTTTGCTGCATACACTACTGGTATTTTTGTAATTTACCCTTCAGGCACTAATTTAAGTCTCAGTTGTTAACATTATGCATCTGTGGTGAATATGCTCTAATCAATGTATACGTCAAGTGTAGCTTCTCTTTGGATTTGTATTTCAATTTCAGATCACACTTCTCTAGCTTAAGGGCAGTCTCTGTAAACTCAGAGGTATCTTGAACAAAGGCTTTCCTAAATATGAGTTTCTGGTTTGTTTCTACCGGAACTATTTTATCACAGTTAAAGCCATTGAGATTCTTACATCACTACACTACTTCTATCAGCTCCATAGCCGGCCTTAGTCATAGGCAATTAGGCAGCTGCCTAGGGCACTGCTCTAGCAGGGGTGCTTTTTCAGTGTTTATTTGGTGTAGGTAGACCAGGATGGGGGCACTAGGTGGTGAGGTGGGGGGTGCCGTGGAGCCCTTTTGCCTAGGGCACCAGTTGACCTAAGGCCGCTCCTGATCAGTTCCTTTTATGTTTGAGCATATCTGTTTTGCACATCTGTAAATGCTCTTGACCAATAAATATCCAACTTATTCACTTGAAGAAACACAGCTTCTATACCATGCTGACTGGCTTGTTTCTAATTACAATTAAAATGTCTTATACTCAGCATAGCATTTTAATGTTGGTGCAGTTGTCACTGGTTTCTTCATCATGTCAGAACTTTTCCTCCAATTCACAGATCCGTTTCTAGGTTAAATCTTGCTCTAGTAGCTTTCAGTGAAAGGCTGCAGACAAAGATATAAATCTTTCTAGAGACTATCATTCTTAGGAACTTCTGGCCTTGACATTTGCACAGCTCCCTAGACTTGACTTTTTCCTTGATCAAGCTTCAGTACCACTAACATAACAGTATGACTCACATATTTCAGACTCATCACTCTTATTTTATATTCATTCTTATTTAATAGGAAATGATGTTGTCTTGAATTCTTTAGTAGCTGTATCTGTTTCTTGTTATGCTCTTGCAAGTGTCACTTCCAATAATATATTATGAATTATGTTTAAAACATATTTCAAGCTTTTTGTTTTTTGTTATCTACACAGTAGTAAACATAACAGTTAGCCACTCTGAGAGCATGGTAACTTACTAAGAGGCATTGCAATAGGCCTCAGTCCAATGAGGCACTGGGGTAAGGGTCTGAAATGTGACTTTATCAGATCTAATGCCTTCAAACCCAGTAAGACATTCAAATTAAATCAATATGCCTCCCGGAGTCCCTTTTATCATAGGAACTTCTCTTTGCCTTTTTTTAAGTGAGGCATCAGAAACTCATTTCACTGATAACATGGCAGCCCTAGATAACGTGTGCAGACTTTTTTTAGTTCAAATAGTCCTCCTGGAGAGCTTTTACTTTATTCTTAATGGCTTTCTGGTTGTACCTAGCTCATTAAGAATAAAAGTCAATGTCATACTCTTCCCCTAAACAAAGCAAACTCTGTGTAAGATTTTATGAGGAATTTTTCTATAAGAAATATACTTTTTAATTTTAGAAACTGATGTCTCTCCATGACACCTAAAAACTAAGTTACTACAAATAACTGAAAATATTAATGACGGATATTTCCTTAATGGAGTAATTATCTGTACTATTGAAGCCAGGTCAAAATGATGAACTGACAATGTCCATTAATCAGAAATCACATCAACTCATGAAATTTACTTCCTGAACTTTAGTAAAAAAAGAAATGAAGACAGCATTGGCAGACATCCTGAGATTAAGGTGGAACTGCGTCTACCCAGCCAAGAAAGAGAAAATAGTGAAAGCTCTGGTCATTGGGATGGATGTTGGTCCTTCTATTATTAGTATTACTGGTGTCCACCATTAATAACTGTATCTTGTTTAATTAACAAAAAATTATTCAAACCCAAAACATCAAAAACTTTGGGATGTCACTAGCTAAAACTAAGACACTGTACAGGTTTCAAAACACAAATGGATTTTTTAGGGGTCAAGCCCTCCCTGCACCCCCAGTATGGGACCAAGCTCCTATATGCACCAACCATATATTAGTATATGAATTATAGTTATATACTAATATATTCAAAGAAAAAGTTGTCAATCCAGAAAAATATCAAAAATAACAAAAAAAAAAAAAGAAGTATTTTTGAAGGGGTTAAATCACCCTGCATCCCTCATGTGGGGGGCTGCGTCCTCGCAGCCCATGCTAATTATAAATGCAAACTTTGAGCTCACTCTACAGTGGGGAAAGTGCAAATTCCACAATCCCCACCATTTACAATCTTACACAGCAAAAAAACAGTCAATATTTGATCAGCTAATTTTCAATCAGCTGTGCTGGCTTTTTTTCTATGCATGGATCATGCAATTTTATTACCTGAATGGCACTTATATATATGTGTGTGTGTGTGTGTGTGTGTGTGTGTGTGTGTGTGTGTGTGTGTGTGTGTGTGTGTGTGTGTGCGTGTGTATTTTTGTTCCGAAAATGATTTAAATATCATAATACCAACAGTTAAAATACTGACAATAAAATCTCTAAACACAAAATATCAACAAAAGGTAAGCATACCCAAAACCAATGTGTTTGCAGAGGGGCAAACCCCACCTGCATCCCTAATGTGGGGGCTATGTCCAAACATCCCTGTTAATTATACAAACCAACTCCAAGGTCACATAAGAGTGAAGGACAGGGCATATAACCATGCCTGCTATAATGCTGATTTTGTCAATATTTTGTATTTTAGATATTTGGACTTTGAGACCATTTTTGAAAACACCCATATATAAGGATCACTGTCACACTGCCAGCTAGTCACTTTGACAGAGTGCCATATGCATGCATTGGTTCGAGTGTGTGTGGGTACACAAACAGGAAGCACGATTGGGGAAGTTAAGTGTACGATTTTGGTTTTAATGTCAAAAGTGAGTGAGTTTGCAGTGTTTGCAGGCTGGAATTTGAGCAAGGGGTAAGGAGGTAGATATATTTTGTGTTGTATGTAAGCACAAGATAAGTGTGCAAGTCTTTCTAGGTTACTGTCAAAGTAAGGGCTAGGTAAGGGGATAAAGTTACTGCAGTGTGTGTGTGTGTGTGTGTGTGTGTGTGTGTGTGTGTGTGTGTGTGCTGAAGCATGTAGAGTGTGTCCAAGATGATCTTGTGTAGTGACAGTGCTTTTTGTAAGGTAAGGTGTTGGGTTAGGTGGAGGAACAGGATTAAGGTTAATGTTAACAGGCATTTACCCAACATCTTACCTTATAGAAAAAACGTTTCACAACACTACCACTTTTCAGACAAACTTGGTCTGAATGTAATATTAGGGCTCACAAAAGGAAACCTTTTGTTTTTGTTTTCGATCATTTTTTTTCCATTGATTTGAATTTTGGTCAGATGATTTTTGAAAATACAAACACCAAACAGCCTGTGTTTTATGCTTTTGTATTTCGATGCATGATCATATCCTTGAACACCTCACACAACACATACAGCCATTTATGACATGTATGATTATTTATATGCACGTGTGTGTGTCTGTCTGTGTATATATATATATATATATATATATATATATATATATATATATATATACATATATATGGTTCAACCACACAACGACCCACACCCACACGACGCCCCAAACCACACCGACAAACCATAAACGAAATAACATACACAACAACAAACCACCCGACAACACAACAAACACAAAACCACCACACCAAAAACAACACACACAACACACACAACACAACAAACACACCAACATCCACACTTACCCACACTACAACCCCACCTAACCCCTAAGGTCCGTAGGTCCGTATACTCGCACCAACCGCCTAACTCCTAACTCACTTAACCCTCCCCTATCCCTAAACCCTACCCTTATAACCCCCCCCTCCCCTAACTCCCCTAAACACAACTCAACCAACCCCCCAGACACAGACCCGTCATCACCACCACTGCCTGCCCGCGCACCCCTCGTCTACACCACGTACTCACTCACAGCCTTTCCCGGCATCCTGGCGTTGGTGTTGGTTGTCATTGTCGTCCGTCTGGTCGGTCTTCTGCATGTGCATTGTTCCCACCGATTCGCGTCGGTCTCTTCTTCTTTTTCGATCTTCTGGAGCTCAGTTCCGATAAATATATATATATATATATATATATACGCACACACCAACTCTGATATCACACAGATTTGGAAGAGTCATTTCCTTTCTCGCTCTTTTCTGATTCTGTCCACCATGTGAGAATGCCAGCGACATTTTAAATGTAATATTTTGAGTGTTGGTTAACTATCTGGCAACAATAATATGGCTAGAGACCTGTTTCTTGCATTAGTACTCTTCCATACTATGAAGTAATATTTATCATTTGTTACTAAAATAGAAGAGCTTAACTTATTTGCGTTTTAGTGAAAGAAGTGGCTTTTTTAACACATACACTCCTTTTTTAAAGTTTATGGGTCAATTTGTAACATTATAAAAGTAAAATGAACTTGGAGGCAGATAAGGTGAAGCATGCCAGGATATGTATTTGAAGAACAGCATATAGGATGATGGACTCTGTTTACAGATCATCAGTGACTGTGTTAACAGACAGCAGTAAACCTGTCATGCTGACTGATGTTGCACTACTTTAGCTCACCACGTAACAGTGTTTGCTACTGTCCTTATCCAATTAGCTCATCATTTATATCATTTTGTGAATATGTATAAATCCTCATCATGCTGGGGAATTACTGAATCATGTTTGAGCATATGTGAGCAAGACAACATAAAACAGGTAGCTTTCATAGAAAGTGAAACTTCAGGTCAAAATCCAAATTCATCAGAAATGGAGTTTTCAAGTTTCTTAATGTTGATGCTTTCACTCTGTATTATATAATACTTTATAAAATACATTGGGGCTGTTACAATGCCATAATAATTAGCAATGTAGTTCCACAATTTCAGCTCACAAAAGTAAAGATTCAGAGTTTTAATCATCAGAACTCCATGGCAAGTGCCAGTTCTATAGCATTAATGTATAGGTCTCTAAATACAGCCCACATGACTTGGATTTGAACAGTGCTCCAGTTAATGGATTTGTGGTCAAGGAACATGGGAATGTGGAGTCACTGCTTGTTCATATCGGGGGAAGGTGGATCAGATATTGCTATAGAGGCTGGGGCTGGTAAGGCAGAATGAATGGTCAGGATAGATTTAGAATCCTGAAAGACAAAAATACCAACTCAAAGCATCGATCACAGAAGCTTAAAAGCCAGAACAGCAAATGTATTTGTGTGTATGTATATATATATATATATATATATATATATAGCAGATGAGATGGAGAACACAGGTGGGATTGCCCCCCCCCATAGCACTTGTTTTTTTTTTAAAATTGTTCAGGATTTTGTGCTTTGACTTTATGTGGTTGTTTTCAGTGTTGGTGTTTTTGTCCTCTGGGATTCTAAATGCATTCCTGAATGATTGTGGTGTTTGTGTAGTGCATCAAGCCATGCACAGCACTGTAGATGGAAAATCAGCAAGTGTGCAGTACTGCTAATGCATCATAGAACCAGGACTGCAGGTCCTTTCTTTGGCATCATATGTGCTATATCCATGAAGTGAAGCATCAGATTACCTAACGCAAAACGCCCCTTCCTCTCTCCATGCAATGTGGCAGGCCATGGGTACTGGAAGTTTTCTCAGCCTGGTGGCAGTTAGAATTTCCTTAAATGTGGCAGGCTTCATCTTGAGCTAATGCAGACCCACAGGCTACTGGGATGAGGGGGGTCCTGGCATGCAGTATAAAGTGATGGTAAGGTAAGAAATTAACTTCCTTCATGGTTGCCTGGAAGACACCTCCTCCAAACAGCTCTCGTATAAGCTTTAAAACCTAAGGGAGGAGCAAATGGCTGGTAGGTGTAAGGAGGGAAAGTTCCTCCTCAAAAAAAAATGAATCAATGATGGAAACATATCATATGGTTCACATTTGTACCATACAGTATTAGCTCAATCTTCAAATGGTGTGTCTTATTTTTGGAATGTACATATATGGACATGTATATCATCTGTGACTTGTCACCGACTTGCCCGGGTTGGCTCACGACTCCATATTTATCAAATGGATACACATGATCAAAAATGTATCAATGGCTAAATGCACAGGTCTAGCCAGTGTTTATTGCACATGGCATAGCTGTAAATGAAGTCACATGATAATACCTGGGCATCAATCACTTATTCTTATTGCTAAGCCATTAAGTGAATAGGTAATCTATGCAAAATACCTGAAAGAAAAATAATGACGGTTAATATCCTTTGCAATCCAATGAAACAAATACATATATGAAGATGTTATTATCATGCATTACTTGCTCCCTAAAAGCTTATACTGGATAAGAATACAATTTCATAGTCTATATTTAATTAGCCAGTTGAAATACTATCAAAAAATGAAAGGTTTTGCTTTTTTCTGATGATGACAGAGGGTGCTGCAGTTCAGTTCCTGCACACAGTTGCATTTAAATACCTAAAGTTCTTCAGTGAGAAAATATGCAAGAAATGTTAGTCTTTACTATGCATGTAGTAAAAATAACATCAAGCCCTGTCACAATTTTTTTTCTAAAACATCAATTAGCACGCTAAAAACAATGGGCTACTAAAAGCAATGAGCTCCTAGCATCCTTTCTTCTGAAAATGACAGAATCAAAAGAGGAAATAGCTACATTGTTCAGAAGGAAGTAAAGATGATTAGTCATCGTTGTGGGTTTTCATGACATCCCTCAGAACAAACTAGAAATAATACAGCAGTGTAAAATTTAAACATAACAGTCTATACTGTTTTTGAGTTTTCTCTGTACATTACAGCTATGTTGAAAGAACTGACAAAAGACATTTGGTCTTGTGGATCATGTGGCTGTTATGTTTTGGCCTGCCTCTTCTAATGCAATACCTGATTAATAGAGTTAGTGCTATTAAAACAGGAGATACTGTATCCCTTTTGAGATTCAAAACAGAGGTGCTCAAAAGAGTTCCCAGATGGACCCTTTACTTTTCACTGTGGTAATGACTGCACTTATAAGTGTTTCTTTAAAATTATATACTTTTTTGTTTGCAGATAATAAACATGGGTGGTGTTACTGGCAGAGCACACATTTTATTTATTTATTTAGTTAGTTATTTACTTACTTACTTTGGGCACTTGCACACATGCACACACATACAACGTCAACCACATCAGTTAGAGCTATAATGCCAGCCACCCTGCAACCAGAGTGTGTGTGTGTGTGTGTGTGTGTGTGTGTGTGTGTGTGTGTGTGTGTGTGTGTGTGTGTGTGTGTGTGTGTGTGTGTGTGTGTGTGTGTGTGTGTGTGTGTGTGTGTGTGTGTGTGTGTGTGTGTGTGTGTGTGTGTGTGTGTGTGTGAATGCAAAACTGCATAAACATAATTTCCCTTTTAGATATTTTACTGTAGTACTGCTGACGTCTTGATTTATTTATTGCATTTCACTATATTTCAACTAAATATTGTGCACTTCCCCTCCCTGCTTGTGCTGTAAGTTTGTTTGCCTAACTAGCTATTATTAAGTTAACTTGTGGTAGAACTGCACATTGTAGCAATATTTTTGTGTGTTTTTACATTAAGAAGTCTGGGATTGTCCCTCTGGTGGCAGTAGGTGATGGCCTAATCTATCCAAGTTGGGAAACACATAAAAGGGTTCTACGTGTAGTCGTTTTACTGGCCAGAGGGCTTATAGGTTCATAGGTAGGTACTAGGCTATCGGCCCTAGGGCCCATACAAGCCTAGCCAAAAAATGTACCCTGGCTTTCGACACCCAAGAAACTTATTTTCATGTGCCCTTGTCGAGCAGAGCCACAGAAGTGATCCCCGGGGTGAATTTCTCATTTCCCATCCAATCATCAAGATTTTTCTTGAAGAGTGCTAATGAGGAGCTCTGTTTGACATAGATAGGTAGTCTGTTCCAGAGTATGGGAAGTCTCTGGGACAGGAATCTATCCCTCCAGCATGTTCTGTTTATTGTGGTGACAAGGTTTAGGTCCCTAGAGAGTGTAGCTCGGAGGGATTGGGATTTCTTTAAGTAGAGCATGTCCAACAGCTCTGGGTTTGACATAGCTTTGTATGTTAGGTGGAGATCTCCCCTTAGTAGGCGATATGCGATGGAGTAAAGCTGTGTTTTTTTGAGACGGTCTGCATAGGGCATGTGTTTGAGGCCAGTAATCCTCTTTGTAAGGTAATTCTGTGGTCTTTCCAGTTGTTGTAGATGTCTTGTGAGGTACATACCAAAAGGGGCGTTGTACTCTATAATGGGTCTAATGAGTGATGAGTAGAGGGGAACAATGACCTCTTTTTTTCTGGATGAGAATCCTTTTGTGATGAGATGAGCCACGTAGAAGGATTTCCTGACCACTGTGGCGATGTGATTATCAAAGGAGAGACTACTGTCCACCTGTGTCCCAAGGTCTCATCACATTTTTGGCATTAAGTAGACTACCAGCTATGTGGTAGTTCATGGGTACAGAATTTTTACCAAAGGGGATGACAATACACTTTTTGGCATTGAGCTTCAGGCCATGGCTTTGACACCAGGTATCTGTCTCAGTCAGGCTTATTAGTTAGTTTACTGTGTTTTCAGTGCAAGTATAAATTAGGTGGTTAGTAGTGACCTGTACAGAAGTAAACATCTAGAAAGCAAATTTTCCCTATAAAACTAACCTTAAAACTGTAGCCAGTAATTCAGACTGTCTAGAGCTGGCATGTTGTCAAGCATACCACAACTAGTTTGTGCTTTGATTAGCACTGCCATTACAGTTTAGTATTATGCAGCCTGGTCTAGTCTAACTCCGAAAGCACTCTTAGTAGCCGTTTATTAACTCCACATGCACCACACCCTTTTATCTCACCAATTAAAGAACCTGACAACATGGATATGCAAGTTCCATACTTCCTCACAGTCAGCTTTGTGGATATGGGTAGCTTAAGACAAAGCAGCAGTTGTCTCATGTTCATGGACAACCACTTAATCCTTAAAGAAACAGACACAGTATGTCAGAGATGTACATACACAATGGATTTGGAGGCAAAACTCTCACATACAAACACATAATTAAAAAAACGGTTGCCATAATCCACACCACACATAGTATGCACCACACACACAAACCAATTTATGCTGAGGCACTTAAATGTAATATTCCTACAACCCAAAGACCTCTCAGACTTTCCAGCTGCAAATATTATCCTCAGCAAACTCAAAAGCAGTCATCAAAAGTAACACTTAACACAAAATATACAGCCACATTCAGTGGTGCCCCAAATGAAAAGTCCATTTGCAAAGCACCACACTACCCAGGACTCTAGTCATAGTAGACTTCATTGTTTGACACCCACTGACTACAGTGTCTTGCATACAGAGAGATACAGAGTCATAAAATATCAGGATTTGCAGGAAGAAATGAGAACAATGTGGAAGAAAGATACCCAGGCAGTTCTAATAGTAGTAGGAGCAACAGGTCTTATAAAAAAGAATCTACAATCATATTTGGATACGTTAACAATAGATGTAACTCCATACGAACTGCAGGAGTCATCATTACTGGGCACATTGCGGGTGCTGTGAAGAGCATTTCTGGCTGAAATCAAAGACTGAAACAATACTAATTTCATGAGCTTTAATCGTACTTTGACTTAGGAATGGGGTCCCGTTCCCGTCATGGTATTAGGAAACCCAAAAGATTTGGAGAAATTCAAAAGACATGGGAGACTAAGGAAAGGAAGATAGCTTACAAAGCAAACACTGTTGCTACATGTAAAACATAATACTGAACTAGTTCTTTAAAAACACAGATAATTACTTTCATTTTAAGGCTGATGAAAGCACTCTTTCGATAAAAAGAATTTACAGAAACCTTAAACCATACTGTAGATTTCACAAATAAACCAAATCCCTATGTGCAGAGATAACAGTAACCAAAACCTTGGAAATTACTTGACTGTCAGTTATGGATACCTGATACGAACTTCAGGAAATCATGAGGGTGGGATGATTTAAGGGCAATATATGTTGCCAGACTCACCAGGCTGAACAAAGAAAAGATAATGGTTAGCTGTCAAACCAGAGCCCGGATCTGCTATGTTATACATGCACTCAAGTCTTTGTACCACAGGTATCAGTATGATTCTATCATAGTCCATGTTGGTGTAAATGACCTGAGACATACCTCCCTAGACTTTATGAAGATAGACATTATAAAACTCAGAATATGTGTCTCAGGTTGGTAGTCGCCTAGCACTGAGCAGCATTCTACCTTCATCAAAGATGATGCCACAATATGAACAAAGATAACTGATTTTAATAACTGGCTTATTTTCTGGTGTCATTCTAAGGGAATACTATATTTGTCAGCATGGGGGGATATAGTAAACAAACCACGTTGCTTTGTCAAGGATGGTCTCCACTCATAACCTCTAGGCTTTCAAATGTTAGCTAAAACTTTATCCTCCTCCCTTACAGCCTTTCCTAGGCAATGCCAAACTGACAAACCTTCTATTACAGTAAAATCAACCCAATGGAACCTTTACTGCTCAATGCCAGGAACTTATACAAGAAGCTCCACTCCCTCCAAGCTTTTCTCACCTTGAAGAATGTAGGCATCTGTCCAGTTACTAGGACATGGTTTAAAGTATCAGAAAGTACCCAGACAGTACAAGGTTTCAGTGCCTTCCCCATGTTTAGACCAACAACTACATAGACAGGGACTAAAGGTGGAGGAGGTGTCTTAATCTACATCAGTAACAAGCACAACTCTAGGTTGGTTAAACAGGATGATGCACTGGAGTTTCTCCACATGCAGATTACCACAGGCAAAACATATAGGTCACTCTCTATGACCCATAAAACCCATACCACATACTTAGACTTACTGGATACACTCACCATTCAACCAAAGTCACCAAGGAAATGGATGAGGATAAAACAGTACATACTGTCTACCTTTTACCTGGCTAAGGTATTTGATACAATACCCCACTGAGGCATCATAAATAGGATCACAGAATTATGCATAAACCCCCAATATAACAAACTGGATATCCAGCTGATACACAGATAGGGCCCAGGATTGCTGAGACCACCTCTGCAAAGAGGCCAGCCACTAACAGAGTCCCTCAAGTCTCACTGCTGGGCCCACTCCTCTTTGGCATCTACTTTTCAAAAGTAAAGACCAATGTGAAAGGCCTCTGTTTAACCAAATTTGCAGATGATTGCAAACTATGAGCAGTCATAGAATCCACCCAAGACACTAACATCTTACAGGAAGGTCTAAAAGCAACA
This sequence comes from Protopterus annectens, assembly GCF_019279795.1. NCBI lineage: Eukaryota > Metazoa > Chordata > Ceratodontiformes > Protopteridae > Protopterus > Protopterus annectens. Next base: position 417,910,438 of record NC_056742.1, read on the forward strand.
AATGACATATGTCAATGCCACAGTTTAAAATTCAATGACAATAAATGCATAACAGTACTTTTTGAGAAATCGGCCACCCTAGGAAACTACATCATCAATAAAACACACCTAAGAGTAGATCTGGTAGTCAGAGAGTTTGAAACACATGTAGATACTAACCTGGACTTTGAACAAAATGTCTCCACGGTAGTAAGGAAAGTACTTTGTGGTGTTCAACTTATAAATAAGGATATGGCATCAAGGTCCAGGGAAGTCATTATGCCACAGTATTCAACCCATCATTGAGTATAATTCCACAAAGGTGGGCCATCTATAGACCCTGGAAACTACAGGCCTGTAAGTCTCACTAGTCTCATATGCAAAGCCATGGAAAGAATTCTGAAAATTATCAATAATGGCATAAGAAACCTCCAGACCCTGGACTCAACCCAGTTTGGTTTCAAGGGCAGGTCATGCCTACTCAACCTGGTAGACTTCTTTGAGAAGGTCACCAAAGCAATGGATGAGGGCAAAATAGTTCACACTGCTACCATGACCTGGACAAGGCATTTGACACAATACCTCACTCAGGTATTTTTTACAAACTGAAGAGGTTAAGTACAACCCTTGTGTCACCCAGTGGATAACTGGGTCTATATTACTTCAGCAAAAATTCTGTTCAGTGAACGGTATTTCAGTTTACTTACTTCGAACATGCCATTCGTTGACATGTTCATACTGAGATGGCACAGTGAGGATCATGAAATTTGTCCATTCCCCACTATAGTGTGATCTCATTGCTGGTATATATAATTATCAGGGGGTGTGGGTGCGCAGCCCCCACAAGTGCAGATTTCTATGAGCGGCATTTCCGATGAAATGCCGTTCGCCTGAACTGTCACTACTCTGAAGTGATATAGACCTGGTAGCTAGCTTGCTCACAAACAGAATCCAGTAAGTTATTATTGGGGAGTCCACCTATACAAACAGGTTTGTCACAAGCACAATCTCTCATGGATCTGTCCCAGGACCATTCCTTTTTAACATTTACTTCTCTGAAGTCAAGGCCAATGTCAATGGCCTCTGGCTGACTAAATCTGCACATGATTGCAACTTAGGACCTATCACTGAATCCCCCACTGACACAAATATTCTCCAGAAAGGACTGACACAGGCAAATAACTGGTATCAGAGCAATGCCACTAAAACTAAATGCCAAGAAATGCATAATAGTATCCTTCGGGAAGTCATCCACCCCCTGGTAACTATTATACTGACAACACACCCCTAAGAGCTGACTCAATAGTCAGGGACTTGGGGACACACATCAATAGTAATCTAGTCTTTGACCATCATGTGTCTACCATACTGAGGAAATCATTTTATGTTGTGCAACTTATAAACAAAGGTATGGCACCTAGGTCCAATGAAGTCACTGTTGCAATGTATTCTGCATTCGTCAGACCTGTCATTAAGTACAATGCCCCCTTTAGTATGTACCTAACCAGGGATATCCTACAATTGGAATGTACACAGAGGTTCCTCACTAAAAGAATACAGGGCATAGGTAACATGTTTTATGCAGACTGCCTCAAGGCCCTATCCTTGTATTCTGTCTGTTACAGGCTGTTGACAGGAGATCTATGCCTGGCATACAAGGCATTGTCATACCCCACTCTGATGGACATTCTGCATGTCCACAAAACAAACAGCACCAGAATTGCCCATTCTAAAGACTTAAACTTTGCCTGTAATATAAATAGGACCTGCTAGAGAGACAGGGATGTATCTTTGAGACTACCCCTTGTCTGGAAAAGGCTACCCATCCATGTGAAGCAATGTTCCTCCCTAACTCAATTCAAGTGTAACTTGGACAGCTGGAAGGGGAACAGGAAATTCATCCCTGATTTGGCACCTATGTCTCCAATGGAAACAGACAGCCTGTAAACAGTTCAACTCCCAGGCCCCTGCTTATAAATGTTTCATCCCCCAAGCCCATGCTCACACTTTCCAAGGGAACCAGAGCTTGTCAAAGATTTTAAACCTAGTCCTGCATCCCAAAAGATTTTAAACCTAGTCCTGCATCCCAAAAGGCCCTTGTGGTCATTAGCCTAGTGACCACCTATGAACCTATTCCTCCTCAGGTACATACTTAAACAGGCACATGCAGCAACTGGGACATCCACAAAGGTTCATCACAAAAAAAATACAGGGCATAAAAGAAAGAAAGAATAATAAGTTTAAAGGTACAGGATATGAAATGGGATGAAGTAACAGCCAGAGAGATTGAAACAAAGTTACAAAAAGCCTCCAACTGGAAAACCCCAGGCCCAGATGCAGTACCCAACTTTTGGCTACAAATATTAACATCTTTACATAGGTTCATAGGTAGGTACTAGGCTATCGGCCTTAGGGCCCATACAAGCCTAGCCAAAAAATGTACATTGGCTTTCGTCACCCAAGAAAATTATTTTCCTATGCCCCTGTCGAGCATCTTTACATGAAGATTTAGCCATGAGAACTATTTATATGTGCACCCCTAACAGACACCAACCTGGCTAACAATTGGAAAAACAATGCTCTTACTTAAGAGTAAACCTGCAAGCTGCCCTAAAATTATAGACCAATAACTTGCTTTCTGACAAAATATAAACTATACACTGGAACTGATACCGACAGAGTTCATAATCATTTAGAAGAAAACTCAACAATGGCAATAGAACAAAAGGTAATAAAAGAAAGTCATATGAAACAAAGTCATAATGGAGAACTGCAAAAAGGGGAAGACTCTAAGTATGGCATGGATTGACTACAAAAAGCATTTGATAGTATCCCACATTCATGGATAAAATAGTGCTTAAAAATGTATAAGATACACCCTACACTGATTAACTACATTACAGTGATCATGAAACAGTGGAAGACCACTTAGCAATTAAACCATGATAAAGGACAAAGTATTATTCCAGGGATGAAAATTTAAAGGGGGATATTCCAGAGTGGTCACCGCTGCTATTCTGTCTTGTCCTTTGCCCTTTAAACTGTCTACTTAACATGGCTATAATCTGGCTCCTAGAAAACAACAGTGTAAAGATGTCTCATCTTCTCTTTGTCGATGACTTAAAACTATATAGTTTATCAGGTGAGGAACTGAAAGCACAACTGCAAGTAGTCAAAACTTTTTCAGATGATATAAGAATGTCATTTGGTCTTGATAAATGCGTAAAAGCAACCTTTAAAGTAGAAAAAATGCAGCACCAAGAAAACATCAGTTTGGGACAAGAATGTGATATAAAAGAACTTGAGCAAGAGAGAGTGTATAAATACTTGGGAACTGATGAATGATCAACAATAAACCTTAATAAGGAATATTTGAGAAGACTTAAATTAGTCCTGAAAACAGTGTTGACATCTACGAACAAAATTCAAGCTATAAACCAAATTGCTCTTCCTGTTCTGACTTACAGTTTTGGAATGATTGACTGGCCCCAATCTGACTTACAGTTTTGGAGTGATTGACTGGCCCCAAAATATGTTGGCTAGATTAGGTAGGAAAACAAGAAGGATGCTTCATGCTCACCAAATGATTTATAAAAATCAGTGCATACCAAGATTATATATTCCTCATTCAGAAGGAGGTATGGGCCTCCTTGAAACTGATTACATGTATAGATCTGCTATTGTGGGACTCCACACATATCTGCTAACCTCACAAGACCCAAACGTAGGGAAAGTTTTGAAACATGAGAAGAATAAACCTAAGATGACTTCCCTGCTTAGTGTAGCAGAAGTACATCGGCATCAAGCAGGAATGGAAATCAAACAAGAAGTTGATAAAAATCATGCAGCAACTGAATGCGCCAAAAAACAAAAGAAAGAATATAAGGTGAAGGATTAGACGAAAAGGCAAAAAATGTGGAAAATGCATAAATACATTTGAAAGTATATAAAACTTCTGGAAGAACCTCATGTTGATCAGGAATGAACACAGAAATGGTTAAGGAGAGGCAAATTCATAACTAAAAAATGAAAGGTTATTATTGGCGGCCCAAGACAGTGGGCTATGTACATTTCGGTTTACAAAGTCCATTAAAGACGTGGGAGAAATAGAAAAATATAGGTTTTGTAAAACACAATTGGAAACAGTCACACACCTCATTGCTGGTTGTGACATATCGATGGTAGAAGGATGGCATACTGAAAGGAACAATAATGTGACCAGACTGTTACAATGGGGATTGTGAAACATTATGGTATTGAAGTGACTGGAAACATGAGCCACAAAGCATCACAAAAAATGATGAAGTCTACATCACGTGGAATCACCCATTACCAACAGTTCAAAAGATAGATGTGAGAAAACCAGCTATAGTGGTCCATGAAAAAAAGACAAAAGTAGCACTGATCATTGAAATCACTACACCCAGTGACTGCAGTGTCTTGCCTGTAGAGAGACACACAGTCATAAAATATCAAGATTTGCAGGCAGTAACAAGTGCAACGTGGAAGAAAGAAACGCAGATAGTTCCAATAGTAGTAGGAGCAATGGGTGTTATAAAAAAAAAATCTACAATCGTATTTAGATATATTACCAATACATGTAAACTCCATACAAATTTCAGAAGGAATCATTACTGGGCACATTGCGGGTGCTGAGAAGAGCACTTCTGACAGACATCAAAGATTAAAACAATACTAATTTCATGAATTTTATTCATACTTTGACTTAGGAATGGGGTCCATTCCTGTCATGGTACTAGAAACTCAAAAGATTTGGAGAAATTAAAAAAGGCATAAACCCAACATCCTATGTGGATCACCTCAAACCCCTATCTATACTTTGATTCCTACAGACTACTGAGAGGCAATCCATGCCTAGCATACAAGACGTTCTTGGAACCTACTCTGCCAGACCTTTTGCACATCTGCAAACTTAACAGTATCAGAACTACTAGATCTAAGGGCCTAAACTATGCTCGCAACATGAATAGGACATGTTGGAGGGACAGATATGTATCTCAAAAAAATTATGTTCCCTGGAACAGCCTTCCCATCTATGTAAAGCAGATTCCTTCCCTAACCCTATTCAAGCCTAACCTGGACAAGTGGATGGGAAATCGGAAATTCACCCTGGTCCGGCACCTATGTCACTGATGGACAGAAGCAGTTGTTAAGTCATGCCCTATCACAGATTCCTTATAATGTTGATGATACAATAACTAATGGGGTACATTTAGGTTGTACAGATAGGCTTAGAAAGGCTCTAGTGGTGGTTAGCCTAGTATAAACCTATGAACCCATATAAATAATTCCAAGATTAAATGTAATGATATGTGCAGTAAAGAAGTTAGCAAAACTGAGCATTTCACTGATGCTTGAATCTTTCTAGACATTTTTGCTAGGATGACTCAAGAAGCTGCTCCTATACTGTACTGTACCGCATCCCAAGTTTACGGAGAAGCTCACCTTATATAACCCAACATTTATTACAAAAGACTACTGTGCTGTTTCACCTGCATTTTCACCATTCAGCTTTCCTCTGATGCATTACCAGTCACCAGTTATGATGTCTGGCTGTATGATCCCTTGCCAATCTGCCTTGCGAACCAACAAATACAGTCAAATCATTTCAGGACAACATGGGTTACATCGTAGGGATGGTAAATACTGTCTTTCCTGAAGAACTGAACAAACAGCATTGTGTGTGTGTGTGTGTGTGTGTGTGTGTGTGTGTGTGTGTGTGTGTGTGTGTGTAATGCACAAAACTTCCTACTGTTTTTTTTTTCTGTTATTTCCATTCATAAGGGGTCTGGCACACCCAATCCACCACCTTTCTCCATAAAAATGAGTTAGGTGTTTGGGGGGGGGGGGTCGAAGGAGGTAGCAGCCCACATTTATTAACTTGAATTAACCTTAATGTATCAGTCCGCCTGTTAATCTATTTGTCTGTCTATGTAAATTTTTTTTAAAGCTCCACGGATCCAGACCTGGCATCCTGCAGACTACAAGAGCAACAGGAAGGAGAAGGAGATACTCTAAGTGCCCCCATTTTGATTTTTTCATAATTTACTGTTTTCTGCACTTGTTTTTAGTCATTTTTTAATTTAACTGCATTTACTTAAACTGTATTTGCCTTAATATTGCTAGCTTGCACTGCATTTAAAGTGTTTTTACTGCTGTTTTAGCTGGTTTTCTGTAAAACAAAATAAAAAAAAAGTTCTAAGCTTGTTTTGCACATTTCCTGTAACTAGTCTAGTCCAGATACAGATTTTGCTGCATCCAGAACTCTTTGTAAGTTTCTGAGTCCCCCAGACCTTTCTGTGTTGGAGGGAAGCCTTCTAGCTTATCAGTGAGAGTGGTAAGCACCAGGTAACCTATCTACCGCAAGAAGAGTGGTTTCTAGCCCAGAAATTGCAGTTTATTGGCCATTTGGGCAGTTTTTCCATTCCTTTCAACTTTCTGGTTTAAAAGCCCGTGTTTGCACTTGTTTTAGCTCTGCGGATTCAGATTTGGCATCCTGCAGACTACAAGAGCAACAGGAAGGAGAAAGAGATAATCAAAGTGCCACCATTTTGACTTTTTCCTAACTTACTGCTTTCTGCACTTGTTTTTAGGTGTTTTTTAATTTAACTGCATTAATTTAAATAGTATTTCCCTTAATATTGCTACACATTCAAGTTGTGCTAGCTTGCACTGCATTTAAAGCATTTTTACTGATGTGTTAGCTGCTTTTCTGTAGCAAAAAAAAAGTTCTATGCTTGTTTCCTGCCTTTCCTTTAATTAGTCTAGTCCAGTTACAGATTTTGCTGTATCCAGGACTGTTTGTAAGTTTCTGAGTCCCCCAGAACTTTCTCTGTTGGAGGGAACCCTTCCATCTTATCAGTGGGAGTGGTAAGCACTAGGTAGCCTCTCTACCACAAGAAGAGTGGTTTCTGGCCCAGAAATTGTAGTTTATTAGCCGTTTGGGCAGTTTTTCCATCCCTTTCAACTTTCTGGTTTAAAAGTCCATGTTTGTACGGATTTGCACTTGTTTAAGTAGCGCATAGCAGCGCTTAGCTGAGGTAAACTATTAACGGTGCCAGAAAGTCTGCTCTTCAGTTTTCCCTTAGAATGTGCTTGTTCTTTTACTTCTTGTGCTTCAACTAGCTTAAGTGACTTACACTTCAACAGTCATTTATAGCATTTACTGTAGCACACTCAGGTGCTATCAGCACTAGCTGTTCCTACTCAGTAACAGCACCAATACTTATTAGTTATGACAACCCCTCCCGGTGTGACTGTAGGGCAATTTCCTGTGCTTTCTCCTGCTAACCTAGTGCCCTTGGGCTATCTGAGACAGTGTGGTAGCTGTTTCATGTACACAGACAACCCTCTCCTCTTACCTCCCAATGCTCATACATGTGAGAGATGCACTTATATCACCAAACTGGAAGCTGTGCACTCTCCAGCCAAGACCGGATTAGCTGGTCAAGAGGAGAAGGTCAACACTTGCAACACACTACATGAAACACACAGCACTCCAAAACACCAACCATCACAACCAACACATAGAAACACAAACCATATACCCACCTTCGCAGAGGCTCTCAATAAAAATTTACCCAGACAACAGAGACCCCCGAGACAGAAACACACTCAACCACCAAAACACAACACCAACCACAGTGTGCCCCTCAACCTCAGCCCTTAAGGCAAAACACTCTGCCCAATGTACTAATCATAGGAGACTCAATTATGAGGCACACTGATGTCTCACTCACTAGGATGAACAAGGAGAAGGTGACAGTCAGTTGCCTGTCAGGTGCCAGGATCCGCCACATAACACATGCACTCAGGTCACTCCACAAGTACAAATATGACTCAGTCATTGTCCATATGGATGTGAATGATCTGAGACATACCTCCCTGGACTACATGAAAAGAGATGTGATGGAACTCTCGGATTATGTGGCCCAGGCAGGTATGACCCTAGCCCTGAGCAGTATTCTATCATCACCCAGAATGATACCACAGTATGAGCAGAAAATGACTGGCTTCAACAATTGGCTAAGTTTCCGGTGTCATTCTAAGGGGATCCAGTGTCTGTCTGCCTGGGATGACATGATAGACAGACCTCGATGCTTTGCCAGAGACAGCCTGCATCTGTCATCATGGGATTTTGGCTACTGGCTAAGGATCTTGCCACCCCCATAGTGCTTTCTTTAGGCAGTGTTCCAAAGACCAAACTTCCACCATAACAGCTACAAACAAATGCAATCTGAGGTCATGCTGCTCAATGCTAGAAGTCTAAATCTCAAGATGCCCTTGCTTGAAGCTCTCTTCAAAATGGAGAATTTTGACAATTGTGCTGTAACGGAGACCTAGTTTAAAGAGGCAGAAAGCACCCCCGCACTCCCAGGCTACAACTCATTCCATACCTTCCAGCCCTAGAATATGTCCGGAAGCTCCAAAGGCGGTGGTGTCTCCATATTCATAAAGGATATGCACATCTCTAGATTGGTAGCCCAGCATAATGCATCCAAGATACTCCAGATACAGCTAAGACTGGGTAAGATGGAGATACAAGTCATAGACTGCTACAGAACCCGAACCATGTCCCTAGACTCTCACTCTACATTCCTAAGCACCCTGGAATTGATCAAGGTCCAACCCAATAATCGAATACTGGGTGACTTCAACTACCCTTCCATCAACTGGGAAAACTATTCAAGTATCAATGTACCGGCCCAACGCTTCCTCGAATTCATCAGTTCCAGTGCCCTGGACCAGCTCATTCTGCCACCCACTAGAAGAAGCAACATCCTCAATCTGGTTATCACCAACATGGGAGAATGTTACTCCACACCAATAGTCAATTCCTCCCTAGTTAAATCCAACAACAAACTGATCACCATGGAAATCTCCATCTCACCTACACCCCCCGCAAAGGTGATCACCCTGAAAAATGTCTACAAAGCTGATGTTGGGCTCCTAAAAACAGAGGTGGCTAACTTCTCAGCACCCATGCCAATGGAAAATAGCGACAAGACTGCCGAATCATACACCAATGCACTGTATGAGCACGTACACAAATGCATGGAACTTGCCATACCAAATAGAACCAAGATGCTCTCCTCTAAAAAATGGAAGCCAATCTGGTGGTCCCTAGCCATCAATAAACTCTACAACAGAAGGAAGAAACTGTTGCAGAAAAAAGTGAAGTCACAAGACTGGAAAAACTCCCTTATCAGCCTCAACAAAAATGTAAGCTCCCTTATCAAATCCTCTAAAGGCAACTATGAAGGCAGAATTACGGCTGACACCAAAAACAATCACAAAGCCTTCTATGGCTATATTAGGAATCTCCAAAGCAATACCCAGATTTGCTCTGAGTTACTGCACAATGGTACCTCCTATACTGAGCCAACAGATACAGCCAACATACTGGCCAAGAGATTCAGTGCCGACTTTACCCCCCCCCCAAAAGACCCTATCATAATACCAGAAGAAAGCCGGATACCCAACATTTCTGCAGCACAGATAAAAGCTGCATTGTCCAAAGCCAAAAATACAGCATCCATGGGGCCTGATAAAATACTTGGCTGCATTCTACATGAGCTACAAAATGAACTGGCACCAGACCTGTGTGCCCTGTAGAATCACAGCCTTACTTCAGGCTTTGTCCCTAATGAATGGTGCACTGCTACAGTCATCCCTCTCCATAAAGAGGGAGCGACTACAGACCTTAGGAACTATCACCTCATTAGCCTGACAAGCCTGGTATGTAAAGCTATGGAGCGCATCATCATGGACCCGATTAACAAAGATATAGGCAATCTCCAAACTCTTGACCCCCACCCAAGAAATCTGGCGTTGTCAAGGGGAGATCCTGCCTGCTGAACCTGGTTGACTTCTTTGAGGCAGTCACCAAGGCTGTGGATGAGGGTAAGGCAGTGCATACAGACTACCTCGACCTGGCCAAGGCTTTTGATACCATTCCCCACTCAGGTATCATTGAAAAACTCACCAAACTAGGCATCAATCCTTAGATCACAAGGTGGGTTGCAAATTGGCTCACAGACAGGACCCACAGAGTGAAAGTTGTGGACTCCAAGTCAGACTGTCGACCAGTCTCTAGTGGAGTCCTACAGGGCTTGGTCCTGGGCCCTATCCTGTTTGGCATCTACTTCTCAGACGTCCAGGCCAACACAGAGGGACTCTGGCTGACCAAGTTCGCTAATGACTGCAATCTAGGAGTCATTATTAACTCCCCAAGTGATGCAAACATCCTACAAAAGGGCCTCACTGAGACCAATAAGTGTTGGAATCATGGCCTTAAGTTTAACGCCAAAAAAATGCATTATCATTCCATTTGGAAAAAACTCAGTTCCCACTAATTACCACGTCAATGAAAGCCCACTGAACACTGAAGGGGCCATAAAAGATTTGGTCACCCAAGTCGACAGCAACCTCACCTTCAACCACCACATTGACACTGTGGTCAGAAAGTCCTTCTACGTGGCACACCACATAAACAAAGGTTTCGCATCCAGGAAGAAAGAGGTCAACATCCCTTTCTACTCATCCCTCATTAGACCAATCATCGAATACAACACCCTGTTTGGCATGTACCTGACCAGGCACCTACAACAGCTGGACAGGCCACAAAAGTACCTCACAAAAAGTATCCTAGCCCTTAAACACGTCCTGCATGGACAGACTCAAGAAACTTCAGCTGTTTTCAGTCTCTTATCGTCTATTTAGAGGTGATCTCTGCTTGACTTACAAAGCCATGTCTGACCCAGCCCTACTTGAAATGCTGCACCTAAAGAAATCTCAATCCCCCTGCACCACACGCTCCAGAGATCACAACCTCATTACCACAATCAACAGAACATGCTGGAGGTAAAGGTTAATCACCCAGAGACTGCCCAAATTCTATAATAAGCTTCCCATTCATGTCAAGCAGAGCACCACAGTGGCCCTCTTCAAGAGAAATCTCAATGAGTGGATGGGTAACAGAAAGTTCACTCCAGAGATCACTCCAGTTGCCCTACTAGATAAAGGCACTGTGAACTAACATCGGGTGGCACAGCGCCAGGGCAATTTTTGGGCTAGGCTTGTAAAGGCTCCAGGGCCATTAGCCTAGTACACACCTATAAACATATGAAGAGTGGGAAAAAATGCAGAGATGGTTACCATGCAGCAGACAACTCTGTTTGTATAACCATGTCATTACAACACTTATGCATGGATCAAAGTTCTCCAATAAACCCCATATTCTTTTAAACTATTCTTAATAATATACTCCTAAGAACATTTGGATATAATTTTCATCTCCATGTATCTGGAAAATGCATGCAATTTTTTTGCTTTTGGAATATATCTACCTAGACATATATATATATATATATATATATATATAGGCAGTGTTTACCATCAAAATTGTGAACATCACATCGTCGAAACAAGTTACGTGACCTCCAAACTCTGAATGCTGTGTTGTCAAACGCCACTATTCTGGACAGTACAATTCCGCCTCTTCTTGCCATGTTAGCAATTGGTTTTAGATGTGGAGCAGTCAGAAATGTCACTGTTCATGGTGTTTTTGGCAATTGGGAGTTTGTCAATTCAATTTTCATGTAAATGGGTCGACAATATGACGAAACGGTGAAGTGCAATCAAAATTTTGATAGTAAACCTATAGCTAGATATAGATAGATATATATATATATAACAGATATAGATGCATATCTATGTCTTTATGTACATTACAATCTTTGTGGCTTCAGATCTTGTATCTTTGTATTACAATTATTTTGCAAACATAGCTAATAACTCACAGCTCAAATACACACAAGCCTGTACAGCTTACAAGCAACACACTACAAAATAAACACAACAAAACAGCTATTCATTTAAGATACCCCCCCCCCCCGCATTTACCACATGATCTTGACTTTATTATTCTCACTCTGAGGTCACAGCTCCTTGTGGAAAAAGCAATCACCTGCATACAGCGAAAAAAAATAGTCTCACACTTTATATAGGAGGCTGCAGTCCCAGAAATATGATAACACAATATAACTCAAGCACCAGCATGTTACTTTTAAATGGAAGAAGAAAGATGGGAAATGCATTTAACTCACTCAAATTATAAATTTCAAATAAGTGTGACAGAATCAGTTTCATGAAAAATAATAAGCCTGTATGTTCATAGGTTCATAGGTACGTACTAGGCTATCGGCCCAAGGGCCTACGTAAGTCTAGCCAACAAGGTTCCCTGGCTTACGCCACCCAAGAAAGTTATTTTCCTGTGTCACTGTTGACCAGAGACACAGAAGTGATCCCCGGGGTGTATTTCCTATTTCCCATCCACTCATCAAGATTTTTCTTGAAGAGTGCTAATGAAGAACTTTGCTTGACATAGATGGGTAGCCTGTTCCAGAGTATGGGAAGTCTCTGTGACAGGAATCTATCCCTCCAGCATGTTCTGTTTGTTGTGGTGACAAGGTTTAGGTCCCTAGAGTGTGTAGCTCGGAGGGATTGGGATTTCTTTAGGTGTAGCATGTCCAACAGCTCTGGGTTTGACATAGCTTTATATGTTAGGCAGAGATCACCTCAGAGTAGGCGATATGCTACGGAGTAAAGCTGGAGTTTTTTGAGGCGGTCAGTATAGGGCATTTGTTTGAGGCCAGTAATCCTCTTTGTGAGGTACTTCTGTGGCCTTTCCAGCTGCTGCAGATGTCTTGTGAGGTACATTCCAAAAGGGGCGTTGTACTCTATAATGGGTCTAATGAGTGTCGAGTAGAGGGAAACAATGACCTCTTTTTTCCTGGATGAGAACCGTTTATGATGAGGTGTGCCACATAGAAGGACTTCCTGACTACTGTGGTGATGTGACTATCAAAGGAGAGACTACTGTCCCCCTAGGTCCCAAGGTTTCTTATCACACATTCGGTGTTAAGTAGATTGCTGCCTATGTGGTAGTTCATGGGTACAGAGTTTTTACCAAAGGGGGTGACACTGCACTTTTTGGCATTGAGCTTGAGGCCATGGTTCTGACACCAGGCATCTGTCTCAGCGAGGCCCTTCTGTAGGATGTCCACATCATTTGGGGACTTGACTATGACAACTAGTTTGTAGTCATCTGCGAACTTCGTTAGCCAGAGGCCTTCTGTGATAGCCTATACTTCAGAGAAGTAGACATCAAACAGGAGAGGTCCCAGGACGGAACCCTGTGGTACTCCACTTGTCACTGCTTTGAGGTCAGATTTGGAGTTTGCAACTTTTACAGTGTGGGTTCTGTCAGTGAGCCAGTTGGCAACCGATCTTGTGACATAGGGATTTATACCTAGTTTAGTGAGTTTAGCTATAATTCCAGAATGGGGGATGGTATTGAAAGCCTTGGCGAGGTCAAGATAGGCTGTGTGAACCACCTTATCCTCATCTACGGTTTTGGTAACTGCCTCAAAGAAGTTGATCAGGTTCAGGAGGCATGATCTGCCTTTAACAAACCCTAACTGGGTGGGATCCAGAGTTTGGAGGTTACCAATGTCTATGTTTATGAGTTCCATGATGATACGTTCCATGGCCTTGCAGACCAGGCTTGTCAGGCTAATAGGTCGATAGTTCACAGGATCAGTGGTGGCTCCCCCTTTGTGGAGTGGGATAACTGTTGCTGTGCGCCATTCAGTGGGCACAAAACCTGATGTGAGGCTACTATTATTATGTATTACAAGATCAAAGTCTAAACCATCAAACTACAAAAAAGATGAAACAAGACCCAGTCTAATGAACCAATACAAACCTAAAAAAGTACACTGTCATTGAGAAAAGATACAGAATATCACCATTTTTTTTTGCAGTGATAAGTCCCTCTACGCTCCCATACTGTCTTGGTTAAACATACAAACTTCAGTCATACAAACATAAAGAAATGTCAAACACCACCAAAATTGGTTATGCTCCTGTGTACAAAATTGTTTCATACTAAATTGAAGCCCATCTGCAACTGTTGAAACCACTTAAAAATAACACACCATCTGTATTTCAAACAAAAAATACATCTAAACCCCAACTTCCAAAATGATGGATCTCGACTGGTCAGTGCAAGTCTTAAAGAAATAAAAAAAGTCATTCTTAAATGCAGGTGTGATAGCAGAGCTTGCAGTTTCCTCAGAGCTAAATTGCAAATATGCTATGAAATTATTTTAATTACTATAGTTAACTATACTTTCTGTCATTTAACATCAAACTCTAGTCATGTGCTACAGTGCTAATGAAGGCTAAGTCCATGGTTCTAACATTGTTTTGTACCCTTTGCAGTTTTGTATTGCTGGACTATACTTAGTACTATGTATTCTTCCATGAAATGGAATATTAGCAAGATTTCTATATGGGTCAGAGGTTAATAAATGTCTTTTCACTACCGTTTATTTTGGGTAGTTGACACCATTGTTGTTATCTGAATTGTTACACAGTTGTTTTGTTCATTTTGATGCATTTCTACAAGAAAGGTGACTAGTGGAGTTGCACATAGCCATGTTCAGGGTCCACTCCTTTTATGTATGCTTGCCTCAGGCATATTTGAGGGAATACAGAAGAGAGGGCCAACATGATGCTGATGGCATAAAGATAGGCTCAGCAATAAAGGATGTCAAGAAGAGTGCAGTGACTGATTTTCACTGAATGTTCAGAGTTTTGCCTATTTTCATTCTGTTTTTTATAAAATTGTGGTTTTCTGGTAAATTAGTAGCAAATCATTAAAGATTGAAGTTAGAAAATAATAACAGACGTTTGAGTTTCAGATTTCATATCCTTCAGAAAATTCATGCTAATGCAAAACTTGTTATTCTAAGTTTGCAAGAGCAATATTTTAAAATTGTCTCTATTTTTGGGCTTTTGTCCCACTTTTATATATGGCTTTGCCCAGATTTCTTGCTCTAAGAGGTTGAGAGGTATGATGCAAACAAATGTAAAGTATGTACTAAGGCCACAGCCAGAGGTGTAGCTAGGGTGAGGTGAAGGGGTTGGTTGGACCAGGTGCAAAGTGTCAGGAGGTGCAATTGGCAGATGCTGATCCAGTGCTAGTGCAGTGTTAGCATCTACAGTCAGGGCATAAGTGCTTCAGTGCTGAGTGTTTGGTACAGACGCTACCAGCGTTCAGAACCAAGTGCTGATACTACATATGAAAGATATAAAGAAGAACCTTTTTTGTCTTCAACTTGGAGCAAAAGACCATTAAAAAATAAGACTTTTTTTTTCTCGTCTCCTCAACTCAGAGCAGAACACCTTTTCTTTTTTTTCTTTTTGCTACTCAACTTAGAGTTGAGAGCTGTGCCAGATGAGAAGATGTACAGGACACCAGAACAGCTAGCTAATGCTCTGGCCAGAGTACTGGGCACGAGAACAACTAGCTAAGGCTTCAGCCACAGTAGAGTGATGTGAGTTGACAGACAGGAGTAGTGAAACTGATAGCAACAAAGTAGGAAAAGGCTCTCTCGGGAGTGTTGGTCACTCTTGGACCACAGCGAAAGGGCAGTGCGAATAGCAAAGAGAATGTTACTGTATCTCTTTAGGGTTACTGATTCCAGAGGCAAAGCGGTTATGGTTCTACTCCATAGGGTATTGGTTTGAGCGCATTTGGAGCAAAGCGTGCAC